>NW_017670363.1:387637-440564 GCF_001879085.1 Nicotiana attenuata | reverse complement strand
ATGCATAGACTATATATACGTCTCTAAACCACGGTAACACTCATCAAGAACTTCTCTTAACATTCCATTGCACAAGCTAAACTGCCAGGAACTGAATCCTTCTACCCGAACCAAGCCAAGCAAGCTGTCAGAACTCAAAGAGCCTCGCTGCAAATACCTGTAAAAGTCCATGCCTCGAAACACATACGAAGAATTAATCATATCCTTACCATACCGATTCGTCTACTATCAAGCTATTCCATCTATCTAATTTCCCTTTTTGATTCATCATCCACTTGATATTTCCCTCGTGTAGCATCGCAATGCCTCAATCCAAGCTTACCACACGAGACTCGGACATAAGACCACACTGTCTAAGACCCATAGGCCACTGAATACTCTCTGAATTGTTTACCAGAAATACCACATTCCCGAATACTTTACTCTGAAGAACTTTCTGCGAATCTAAATTCGCTTCTTTACTTTCACGGTACCGGCACATAGAATCCCATGATCAACATAAAAAATACCCACAGTCTTGACATTTTTCTTATTGAAAACATTGTCTTTAGTCACACACACAGCCTTAAACACCTGAGTGTTACATGTAGATTCTTGACACATTAAAACCATTTCTCGAGAGTCATTCACTCTTATTCATCTACAACTTACCTGATTTAAACGACAGAACCACTCGTGCTTTATGGCACTCCGATACCGTAAAATGAGACCCGCTTCCCAATACAACCAAGCAACTTCCTGCTCTATGCACCGAGCATCCTCACCAACAACACTCTAGACATTCCGTAATTCTCATACTCTATGGAACATAATATAACCTTTGTCGAAATTTTTGCTTCACTCATGCCATCCTCGGCTCAATTTCTGAACTAGAATGATTTTGCCAGCATATCTCGAAACAGAACCAACATAGCACATAACGTGCGATCAGCTAATCAACAGCAACCTCCCCAACTTGGCTCAAAGCCATATATCAAGACACACTCGATAACCCATAATACTTTTTACTCTAATGATGTTCACAATATCATAATGAGATTAACTCAAATCATCTACAAGTTTTGTGAAAGCACAGATAATCTAGCACTGAAATCCTCTTACAATCTCGATTCATCCCCATACCAGTTGAGTCCACTCCCTTGAGCGCCCCGAATTTATCATTTCAACACGTACTCTTCAATTACACATGAGATCTTTTCTAGCATACACATAGGGGACCATGCCACTTAAGAACACTCCGCAGAGATAACCCACCTGCTTCACCTCAATTTAGGTATTTCAGCACACTTCCATCGACATACACATAACACAATCTTTTAGTCTTCCTGAGTTTGAACTCATACCCCACACGTAATGCCACTTTCACTCCCCAGCTAAGAGGACACGAAATATTCTTCACGCGCCCATAACTCGGACTACACATCAAATCCAACAAGAATCGAACAACTTAACAAGCTCATCTATTATCCAGCAGACTCCTTCGTCACTACCAAAGATCACATGGATACATCTCGCAAAGTTACTAACATACTCATCACAATGGATATCCAAACGCCATTCCGGCTAATAAGGACAATACTGAACATATAAGTTCAAACACTTGCTCACACAATCAGCACCTCAGTGCTTAAGCCATAGGCAAAGATCCGGCCTCAAGTCCTCCAGACTGGCCCAACATACTCACGAAATTACATCTCGCCCCTCGATTGGGGGAATCACAAACCATCAAGGCACATATAATACTGAGCGCTCACAGTGCGCATACAGACGTGTGGAAGGAATTCAAGAGTTATATCTCAAGCTGAATCAAGTACGCACGATAAGAATTCCAAGAATTGGGAAGTTTTCCTAAGGTTCTTGCAGCCTCTCGAGGATAAATACAGACGTGTCCATACCGATCCGCCGAGACTCTACTAAACCTGCTCATGACTTGTGAGACCTAGTAAACCTAGGCTCTGATACCAACTTGTCACGACCCAAATTCCCATACCCGGTCGTGATGGCGCCTCTCGTGAAGACAAGGCCAGCCAACTTACCCAAATCATTTCTTTAATAGTTACTAAAACATAAGTGAATAGAATAATACAACTTAACGGCCATTAATAATCAGATTTTCAACCCACATAACCCGACCGGGGTGTCACAAGTCATTGAGCATCTTAAGAAGTAGGAACACAACTACAGGGTCATATAATATAAAATGAAATTTGGAATCCAAAAGATGAAGTACGGTGCCGCGAACGCTGGCGGTCACCTTTGCTCAGCTACATTAGTATTTCCTTCAGTCCGCTAATCACCCGCTACCGGCGTGAACAATACCTGCAATTGCACGCGAGGTTGCAGGAGTAAAGTGAGTACTCCAACTCAGTGGTAAATAAGAGTAAATAATAACTGAGAGGCCAAGAAATCACGTAAGAGCAATCCATCATGCTATATAGGACAGTACCACTCTTTGAGAAAACAGTAAAACCGTGAAAAAATCCTTTAGAAAATATCTGGCTCAGTTAAAAAACCTCTTTGAAAATATCCTTTTCCAACAGTCAAGCAAATGAATGCGTAATCAGATAGTGCAAGTCCGCACATAAGTCAGCCCATCGGGCACAGCATTCCACTAACAATTAACACCAGGGCGTCTGGTAAACAGTGCAAGAAGTAGCATGAATGCCAATGAAATGAGAGTGCTGAATGTCATGACACGTATTACAAACAGAAACCAATGCATGAATGCAATGCAATGCATATGACCGCTGCGGCGCGCAGCCCGATCCATTTGGGTACCCGCGCTCACTGTGGGGGTTCAGACTCCGGAGGGGCTCCTACAGCCCAAGCGCAATATCAATATCACACCGCTGCAGCGCGCAGCCCGATCCATCCTCAGTCCAGCAATGCACATAAGCCCCTTGGGCAATAGTAAAATAACAGTCTCAACTCAAAACGTCAGTAAAATATCGTTTAGGTTTTCAAATCTTAGAAAGATAGCTGAGTTTGCGAAACAGTATTTTAAAACCTTGGACTGTGATAAAATAATATGCAAAGTAATGCAAAAACAGTGATATCGATCCCTGAAGATTCAAACAAATTGGCACGAAGCCCCAAATATAGCAATCAAACCAAATACTGATGATAACAAGTAGTTTCAGTCAATTACGCAATAAAACCAACAACCGGGACGGACTAAGTCACAATCCCCAACGGTGCTCTACCCACGCTCATACCTGGCGTGCAAGCACCACAATACAGCACTTATGATGTGCAAATCCGGGTTTCAAACCCTCAGGATATCATTTAAGTATTACTCACCTCGGACCGGTGAAATCCCTAGCTCGCGACGCCTTTGCCCCTCAATCGGCCTCCACGCACGTCGAATCTAACCAAAATCAGAGCGAATACATTAATATGCTAAGGGAACAATACCCAATCGAAAACAATCGAGAAATAGCAGAAATCTCGAAACTAGCGAAACCCGAGCCCCGGGCCCACTTCTCGAAAAATTACAAAACTCACATTACCGGATTCCTCGTCTCGCCACGAGTTCATACATACCAAGAACTCCCAAATCCGAGCTCAAATGACCTATCAAATCCCAATTTAAAATATCAAAAACTCAAGCCCTAGCTTTACCCCTCTTTGAAGAATTTCAACCAATTTCCATGTTAAATCTATCAAAGTTCCATGTATTTAGGCCAAGGGACTTACCTCCAATCACACCTAGTCGAAATCCCCCTTCAATTACGTCCAATAGCTCCCAAGCTCGCTTAAAAATGGTGGAAATAACATAACCCTCGCGGAACAAAATGATTATAAAACTCCTACTGGCTTCAGGGGTTTCCGCTTCTGCGGTCCCCACGCCCGCTTCCGCGCAACCGCTTCTGCGGTTTTTGTCCGCTTATGCGGAATTTCATTAAAACTCGAGGGCCGCTTCTGCGACACAAATTTCCGCTTCTGCGGAAGCTCACCTCCTGGCCAAACCCGCTTCTGCGATCGCCTGTCCGCTTCTGCGGACTCGCTTAAGCGAAAAGTGTTTCGCTTCTGCGGAACTGCCCCAACTCCACTCCAGACCGCTTTTGCGACCAACATTACGCTTCTGCGGAACCGCTTATGCGGTCCATTTCCGCAGAAGCGAACATACCAGATACCAGCAAAATCTGCCATTTCCTCAACTTGAATTTCATCCCGATAGCCATCCGAAATCACCCCGAGGCCCCCGGGACCTCAACCAAAAGCACCAACATGTCTTAAAACATCATACGAACTTGCTCCAATCATCAAAACACACCTAACACCACTAAAATCATCAATTCACATCGGATTCAAGCCTAAGTTCTTCAAGAATTTCCGAAATGCACTTTCGATCAAAAACCCGACCAAACGATGTCCGAATGACCTGAAAATTTGCATACATATCCAAAATCACTTAACGAAGCTACAACAACTCTCGGAATTCCATTCCGACCCCTGGATCAAATTCTCACCCATCCACCGTAATTCGCCAAAATACTAACCTCGCCAATTCAACCCTAATTCTACACCGGGCCTCCAAAATCGATTCCGATCGCACTCCCAAGTCACAAATCATCCCCCGAAGCTAACCGAATCACCAGAAATCACATCTGAGCCTTCTAACTCATAATTCAACGTCCGGTTGACCTTTCCAACTTAAGCCTTCCTTAAAGAGACTAAGTGTCTCATTTCCTATCCAAACCAATTTAATTCAACTATAACTCACTCGTTGCTGATAATGAAACATGAAGAAGCAATAAATGGGGGAAACGGGGTTGTAATACATGAGACGACGGGTCGGTTCGTCACAAGGAATTGAGCATCTCTAACCCTTTCTCTTTCCTTGGCCGCTTCTAGCTCGGATGTGAGCTTTGTCACAGTCTCCCGCATAGCGGAGAGGCTCTCCCCATTAAGTTGCTTGCCTTGCGAGGAAGTCCCTATTCCTTGCATTGAACACTTATAGCGATGGAACTTTTTAGTAGGAAGCCCATATACCTTCCCCATTTTGGACCGCCATTAGACTCCATCCATATTCTTTCAGCATCCTCGTCCGAAGGTTGGGTTGGCTCGCCCGATTCACCAGCTGGCTGAGTGCGGATGAATTCCTCCACGTTAGTTTGGTAGCGACCCTATACGAAAATTTGAATTGAATTAGTATTTCAAAATTTATATAAAATTAAATTGAAATACTTAAAGAAAAGTAAAAGCTTACATATACAGTCGAGGCCCGGTCCTCGACCCATCTTTCTTGATCCGTCTCTTTCTTCTTCTTTACAATATGTGTCTCCTTGAATAGCTCATCATGGTTCATTGGACACCCCAACTTCTTTTCCTGAAAACAAATTAATTTAGTTAATAAACTGAATAGATATACTTTGAAAATTAAAATAATTTAAGCAATTGCGTACCAATCTCTTTTATGTCCCTAGGCTGACCGCACCTCCAGTGTGCAAGGAGCCTCCCTTCTCAAATGCGCGAGCTTTCTTTCCTTTTTTGCTCTTCTCTAAGAACTTTGCGGTAAGCCATGCCTTTGCAAATCATCCCATAAATTTTGAAGTAACCAGTCAGGCTTCTTGTTCTTCTTTCTAGCTTCGGAGAAAGTATGCGACAATCGCTTGCGAGCTTTGTGATGAAAATTTGCAGCCGCTTCCGCGCTATAGTGGTGCTCCCATACACACTTGCTCTGTATTTCAAAAGTTAAACATTAAACAAGAAATATCATAAATATAAATTATTAAACTGCTTAAAAGAACATTTATACCTTAAATTGATTGAAAATTTGCTCCTTCAGCGAGAATGGGAAATCAGTCCAAGTCGCATAAGGGCCATCATAAAGCTTTTTGATGGCTTTGGTGATTATCCTCGTAGTCCTATTACTCGGGATGAACCCGCAATTTAACAATAAAAACACATTAATATCTTAGTAAAAACTTTACAAAACAATAAACGCAAAAATAACAAATAACTCTTACCCATCACCCTCAGGGACTATGATGATCATGCCATATTGATCATATTGCACTTCCTCTTCATCATCGGCATCATCATCTAAAGCATGTATATCAGAGGCATGTGTGGACGGTGTAGGGGGGTCAAAGCTACTACCTCGCAAGCGAAGGCCTGAAGTAGATGGAGTCGCTGATGAAGATGGCTGCGATCCCTGTGACTGCGACATAGCTGGATGGACCTCAAGCGGCTGTGATACTGATGGCTGTGACCCGAGTAGCTGTGATCCATATGGCTGTGACATGGATGGATGCGATCCATGCGATGCAGATAGCTGCGATCCACGTGGTCGTGAGGCAGTTGGACTGTATGTCGACGTATAGTCCTATGGCCCTGTGATGAAAGACCTGGTGTCTGCACGAAGGTGTAGGGCTCGTGATGCTGTGGCAGCTCAGTATAGCCATGGGGTGGAGGATAAGACATAGGCATCTCTGTAGAGGGTGGACAAGAGGGAGTATTATTAACTACCCTCCTCTTTTCCTTCCTAGCCTTTTCTCGACCCCGAGAACCAGTAGTGTCATTGTTACCTTGACCCTTACCTGCCATCTGCATAATATAATACATATTTAGATTGAAACATATAAGAAACTAGCTATAAAACAAGAGTTATTTAAAAAACCAACTTTTTAAAGCTCATCGGCGTATTGTTCCTCATCCGAGAATTCTTCGTCCTCACTTGTTTAAGCTTCATCAGTTGATTCTTCATCCTCATTTTCTATAATTGTTACTTCATTTATATCAACTTCTTCCAATATGTGTTCCGGATGTTCCAAAGCATTTTCTAGCTGATCGTCCACTATTTGGTGAACACTGGAGATATCGTTTTGATATGCAACCTCTAACACATTCTCCACTTCCACCCTACCTACAGGCTTAGTTTTTATTACAACCCACCAATTGGACTTATTCCGCCGCAATGGATAAGGAGCATAATACACTTGCCTAACATTATGTGCAATTATGAAAGGATCATAGCGATCGTACTCCCTCGTATGATTAACCTCAATTATGTTGTATTGATTGTGTACTCTTGTACCTCTTGTTGGATTTGGGTCAAACCACTTGCATCTAAAGAGTATCAATTTCTTAAATGGCCAACCTGTATATTCTAGTTCTATTATTTCTTTGAGCACACCATAATAATCAATATCTCCAACTTGGTTGCCATCACCACCTTGAACCCACACCCCGTTGTTGTTGCTATTTTTATTTTTAGAGCAATCCTCTATATGGAACTTATAACCTTTCACTACGTACTTAGATATTGTTGTGACCTCAAGCCCAGGTCCCCCAAGTTATATCTTACAAAAATTGGTTTACACCAGATTATTTACCTACATAGTGTTAAAAAAATTCATAATTTAGCATAACTTATAAACATTATTTACGTACATAGTGTTAGAACATTATCAGGATATACTTACAAATTGTTTGAACCACGTATCAAATCTCGTATATACAGCATCATGGCCAAATTGACCCACGAAGTGACTGTGACATATCAAATATTTTTAGTAGTTGCCTCAAGATGTAATCACAGTAAATTTTATATTTTGATAACTAATAAATCAATACATACTTGAGAAATGGTACAACTTCGGGACAATTTAGCAACACATGAAGTGTAGCTGACTTGTACTCCATATCACTCAAACTTCTCTTTATAACATCCTTAGAACATCGGCCTGGTTGATTGAATATGAACATTGGCGGATATAATAGATCATTCACACATTCGACGTGTGCCTATTGGGCCTATTCCTAGAACATGGCACGTTACTCTCAAAATAATAAGAACAAAAATGAGCAGTTTCCTTTGCAAGATAAGCTTCGCATATAGATCCTTCAATCCTATTCCTCTACTTAACAAATTGTTTGCATTTGCCAATTGTCCTACATAATGTCATGTTAGCCAAGAACATTCAAATAAAACAGAAAATTACATCAAACTTATAATATTACCTCTCAAAGGGATACATCCATCTGCATTGAACATGCCCTCCAAGTCGTGCCTCGTGTACAAGGTGGATTGGAAGGTGTTCCATCACATCAAAAAAACCACATGGAAATATCTTTTCCATCTTACTAGAAGTTACACGAATGTTCTCATCTATCCGAAGTATGTTTTCTTCCCTTAATGTGGTAGAACACAAGTCTTTGAAAAACAAACTAATCTCCGTGATGGGTTTCCAGATTCTTTCAGGCAAACCACAGAATGCAATAGGCACTAAGGTCTCCATGAAAACATGACAATCATTACTTTTCAAATGGCTCAACTTCCCTACCTCTATATCTACTTTTTTTCCAAGATTCGACGCATAACCCTCAGGCATCTTCAATTTCGTAACCCAATCACAAATTTGCCGTATTTCCTCCAAAGTGAATGTGTAACTTGATTTGGGCTTGAACACCTTACCATTGTTTGTTGTCTGCAAGTATAATTCAGGCCGCCTGCAATATTCTTGTAAGTCCATTCTAGCCTTCGAGTTATCCTTTGTCTTACCTTTAACATCCATCACTGTGTTGAACAAATTATCAAAATAATTCTTCTCAATATGCATGACATCAAGGTTGTGACGGAGAAGATTATCCTTCCAATAAGGCAACTCCCAAAATATACTCTGTTTCGTCCAATTATGAGTAACACCATATCCGGGAAATCTATAAGGTGGAGCTTCAGTAACTTTACTGAAGTTCTGGACCCTCTCCCAAATTTCCTCACCTGAAAGTATCGGAAGTGGAGAATCATATTCTATTTTATTCTTCTTGAATGCATTTTTCATCCTTCTAAACTCATGATCATGAGGCAAGAATTGACGATAACAATCAAACCATGATTGCTTTCGGCCATGTTTCAAAGTGAACGCTTTACCATTTTCCATGTAGTAAGGACAAGCTAGCTTCCCAGCAGTCATCCACCCAGACAACATTCCATACGCAGGAAAATCGTTAATAGTCCACATTAAATTAGCACGCAAATTGAAATTCTACTTGGTTGATATGTCATATGTTTCAACACCATCATACCACAATTGTTTTAGCTCATCGATCAAAGGTTGCAAATATACATCAATCAAACTTTTCGGATTACGTGGACCGGGGATAATACAATTTAAGAATATATATGGACTAGTCATGCACAACTCGGGTGGTAGATTATAAGGTGTAAGAAAGACAGGCCAACATGAATATGGTGTCGCAGATACAGAAAAAAGGTGTGAAGCCATCCGCACACATACCTAACCGAATGTTCCTTGGTTCATTAGCAAAATCTAGATATGTCCTATCAAAGTGCTTCCAAGCTTTTCCATCTGTAGGATGACACATAGCACCAGGTGGTCTTCTATTTTCAAAGTCCCATCTCATATGAGAAACAGAACTCATCGACGCATATAACCTCTTTAACCTAGGTATAAAAGGTAAATAATGCATCGCCTTGATAGCGACCATTTTCCCGCTGGAAAGCCTCTTGAAACGAGGCTTTTTGCAAAATTTACAACTATCTAAAGTTGCATTATCTTTATAATATAACATGCAACCATCTTCACTGTCACGACCCAAGTTCCACTAAGGGTCGTGATGGCGCCGGACAACACTGTCAAGCAAGCCAACCAAAATACTTAATTAAATTCTCGTTTTAGTACTCTTGAAAACTATGATTTTCCTTCAAATTTACCAGTAAAAGATAATCGTTTCAAATCAAATTGAATGATAAGCAGTTAATACAAAATACTTCATAATCATCCCAGAACCCGGTGTCACAAGTGCATGAGCAATTTCTAAGAAATTGAATAAAGTACAATAACTGTCCGGAACACAAATTGGACAAAAAGTAACTACAATGCTGAGAGAGACTATACTAGCTGCGGGTCGCCTCGAGAAATACAGCTCACCTAGTCTCCGTGTCACCCATGCTGCTACGCCCAGTAGGTCACTAGAAATACCTGTACCAGTGCAATAAAATGCACAGCAAGTGTAGCATGAGTACGAAAACAACGTGTACTCAGTAAGTATCCCGCCTAATCTCGAAGAAGTAGAGACGAGATGGCAACTTCGACACTTACTAATGGTCCAATAATAATATTATTAATGCGATGAATCACGGATTTAATAAGAACGACAGTAAATTCGAATGAGTCACGAAACAGGTAAAGTTCCTTTTCATTAAAAGTCTCCGGATTCATAATCCATTAATTAACAATTATCTCAAGTCGGGGAGAGTAGATATCAATATCAATAAATCTCAAGGCAGGCAATACAAGCATGCGCAACTCATGCCGAGGTCGTACAGACTGATCCAACATAAAATGTAAAATGTGCAATGCCGAGGGTCGAACGGCGCAAACCATAGATGCATCTATTACCCCGCTCGCGAATCATACATGCGACGCAGTCAAATTTAACTAAACAATCACCCTGCTCGCGAATCATACAAGCGACGCAGGTACACATAGAAGTACATGCTCAAACAGCAAATTAAGAATTTATCAGGGAACATTTATCCAAATAAAAGCCAATTCTCTTTTAATGATTTAAGAAAATGAAGTTTAATCCTCTTAGAAATTCATTTACCAATTCGATAGGATTTAAGAAATTCAATTGTCAATAAGATCACAGATATTCCAAGTATAGCATGCTTTTGGGTCCTAGACTACCCGGACTTACACATGTTAGTAGCTACGCACGGACTCTCGTCACCTCGTGCATACATAGCCCCCACAAATAGGAGCACATAACCAATTATTTCAACTATGGGGACAATTCCCTCTTACAAGGTTAGAAATGAGACTCACCTCGCTCCGAAGTTCCATAACCGGCAATCCACGCCCTTTCGAAGACTCAATCGATGCAAAATGCTCCAACGCTAGCCAATAATTATGTAAACCCATCAATATGAAATCAACTACTCATTATAATCCAATTTATAACAATTCCTAACCCCGATCGAAAGTTTGACTAAAATGCCCTCGGGCCCACGTGCCCGGATTCCGAAATTTTTCGAAGATAAACTTTACCCATAACCTCACGAACTCAAATATATAATAAATTCTCAATTCCACTACCAAAATCGTGGTCAAAATCCAAGAACACTAAATTTCTAGGTCTTCCCTCAAACCCCAAGTTTCTACAAATTTCCATGTCCAAATCCGTATATAATCATGTATTTAACTCAAAACTAGCATAAATTACTTACCTCATGCTTGGTGGTGACGATGGCACCTCAAAGCTGCTCCAAAAATCGGCTACAATGGAAGAAATGGGGCTAGAATGAATCCAACCCCCGATTTAAAAGAACCTCTCTGCCTCCAGCACTTCCGCACCTGCGGTCCCTTGACCGTTTCTGCGGTTCCGCAGGTGCGGCCTTTCTACCGCTCCTGCAGTTTCTCACCAGGTCCCCTTTTCCGCTTCTGCGCCTCAACCACCGCAGGTGCGGTCCCGCTTCTGCGGCTACATGACCGCATCTGCGTCTCTTCACTTCTGGTCCAAAACCGCATCTGCGGCTCTTCTGGCCGCTTCTGCGGCTCCGCACCTGCGGCCCACGTCTCGCAGGTGCGGTTATACCAGCAACGAGTAACTTCAGCCTTTTCCAAAATTCCATTTTCGATCCGTTAACCACCCGAAATCCATCCGAGGACCCCGGGACCCCAACCAATCATACCAACGGGCCCCAAAACACATTACGGACTTGCTCGAGGCCTCAAATCATATCAAACAACGCTAAAACCACGAATCGACCCCCAATCCAAGCTTTATGAACTTTAGAATTTCAAACTTCTACTTTCGATGTTGAAACCTATCAAATCACGTCAGATTGACTTCAAATTTTGCACACAAGTCATATTCGACATTACGGACCTACTCCAACTTTCGGAATCGGATTCCGACCCCGATATCAAAAAGTCCACCTCCGATCAAACTTCTCAAAAACCTTCAAATTTCTATCTTTAGCCAAATGGCTCCAAAATGCTCCGCGGACATCCAAATTCACTTTCGATCACGCTCCCAACTCCAGAATCACCATACGGAGCTATCCCAGACTCGGAATCCCAAACGGACATCGATAACACTGAAATGCACTTCAACCCAAACTTATGAAATTTCTTCCAAAATGCTAACTTCCACAATAGGCTCCAAAATGCTCCCGGGTCATCCAAAACCCAATCGGGGCATACGCCCAATTCCGAAATCATCATACGAACCTATTGGAACCTTCAGATCCCGATTCCGAGGTTGTTTACTCTGAAATTCAATCTTAGTCATTTCTCTCAACTTAAAGCTTCCGAAATGAGAATTCCCTCTCCAGGTCAACTCCGAACTTCCCGAAATTCAATTCCGACCATGCGTACAAGTCATAATACCTGAATTGAAGCTGCCCATGGCCTCAAACTGCTGAACGACGCGCTAGAGCTCAAAACGACCGGTTTGGTCGTTACATCCTCTCCCACTTAAACATACGTTCGTCCTCGAACGTGCTAGGAGCTGTGTTGGGGTTGTCTGATATCACTGTTTAACACCTCGAGCATCTACCCGTGCTACCACAACTCTGCTGGGCGCCCTAGCTCGGTCAATCTGAAGACATCCTTTTTCACTTAAGCAAATAAGCCTTAGAGCCCAATTCCTACATCCGGAATTCTCTGCCAGGCCTGTTCCAACATACGCTCACCGTATCAATAACTACCCGCAACACCAAAACATGACTGCATACCTTAGCTGAATTCACACCTTGCACCACTTTACTCACAGGACCACAATAACATTCTCTAATCAAATTAGTCAAAATTCCACGAATCTGCTGCTCTCATTGCACCTCATGACCTACATAGGTCTTGCTCTAACTCTTACAATACCGCCAAGACGGAAGAGGTGTGTAGAAATTCATACCCAACTACCGAATCAACAAATCATTGGGTCTATACTCCTGACAAGAACCATCACCTCATTCTGAACCAAATAATGGTCTTAGCTCCTTAATATACTTCATATAATCAGACTGCACTGATCCTAAATCCAATGATCTCGTCTCACCCAGTACGAACCGCTCAGGCAATAAGCCACCCCGGACATGATCAAAAGTCTCATATGATGCCACAATGTGCCAATAGGCTATGAACTCGAACGTGACAAAAGGAAAACAAACTCTGGAAGGAACTACTCAACTCACGCACTAATATGGACTTTCCTTTGAAAATAGGAAGCAAGGCATACAAAAATAACATATAGAAAACTGTACTCAACATCACACTGTTGCGGCGTGCAACCCGATCCAAATAACATACCCATGGCGGCGTGCCACCCGATCCACACATATAATTCACATAAGGAGATATACATCGAGCTAAATTGCTCATTACAACAAAATACCGAATATCGGTCACAAGCACGCTAATTGCATAATACCATCCCTGGGGAGACATATAGTGCCATAGGCTACAAAACTCAAGCACAACTGAGGTGCCATATACGATCTGAATCTCGAGAGCCATCCTGCTCATATAACATCATCTCTACGCGGAACCACAGCACATAAGAAATTCACCAAGCCGTCTCACAACTCATACGGCGCAATATATCATTACATGAAATGGCTGACGACGAAATAGTACCCCGACTACTTGTCCAAAGGAGCGCATTGCTGAAATGAACACATCTGGCCTGATATAGAGCCCATATTCACATTTAGATCCATCCACAGACCTCAAGCTGATTCTGATCACACTGAACTAGGCTAATAACCTTTTGAAGGTCCATAATAACTCCCTTTTTCTCATAACACACGAGAACTACCATCATAACCGGGGCAATACTCCACGGTCCACAACCCAATAAGTCGAGTGCCCTCCAAGCATAAATTCTCAAATTAATGATATCACCACCGTCTTCATACTTGGTTTAAATCTTCAATCAATCAAGTGACTACATGCCACACTTATACAATCTTCCTGTGGGGCGTGCTCCCACAACCTTCTATAACAGACAACAAGTATGCGTATCCATACCACCAGCCGCACTAACGCTCAGAAAGTGTTCAAGAATCCATAACCAGGATGCAAGGCCTTTTTCACAAAACACCGATCTCAGGTGACGCTGAAGACGATACCCACTTACTTTAAATATCGAAACTCCTTTACTGTTCATCCGAGCTCGTGACATCCTTGTCAATACCGAACTGCAACCTTGATCCTCACTTCAAATTCCATACCACTCACTGCACCCAACATGCTAATATACGATAGAACACGATTTTCATCATAACTCTGTAACCACTAATAGATTAACACTTCATCATATAAAACTTTTCACTTAACTCACTTCAGGAGAACGATAGCAACACACAGGTGAATTCTCATAACCGTAGAATATGCAAATCTCTAAGTAGTGGTCTAAGCCACCATAGCCCTTCCGAGATCCGCCTACACATGACATGCCATAACAGTGGAATACTTCTGAATAACATCAATTACGGCGGTCGACAAACCTCACACGTGCCGTCACAAATCACTTGCATAACTTGATCACATTGAAGGAACTGATCACTACCACCAATATGCCAATTCAACTATGGCTATCCAATCTATCTTCTTCCAAATTAATTCTTGATTGCCTTAGAAATAATAATAACTCCATTCAACACATAACACACTCCATCCGCACTCATCCCGAGTGACTTTGAATCACGAGACCATGCTGTCTCAAATCCCACAAACCATTTCATACCTCCCAAATGCTACACTGCAAGTCAAAACATCATAGAACATTCTGTGCCTCTTCTCATAAGCTGCTACAAAGCTTGATTCTTAACCGTACCTATAGGCTCGCAATCATTAGGCACCACGCTTTGCCCCTTTGAATCCATTAGGACCGTTGTTGAGAGCCACCGCTCTGACTTGGCCCCGAATATAATCAACTCCATGAATCTTCTAGCACATGAATACCGTATCGACGAAGCACCCGACAGAATCACTTCCCTTGAAACCCGCATCTATACAAGGATAAATCCTGAATCTTCCCCGAGTCTGAACATGAGCCAATAAGGCCAACCATATCATACCTTTAGCAATTCCTTGACTCAAATTACCACTTAGCTTGAAGCCACTATTACACAACTCTGAAATTCATCAGGATTCTTTATCTCTTATTGACATAACCTTGCGCAATCAACCGCCATAATTCTCGGAATCTTCCTGTAAAACCCCTTTTTATACTCTGAATCATCAACGACATTCGCACGACCGGTCTCTTTGTTGTATAACCAATAGAATTCTTCGCAGAAGCTTCACCAACCATGCGACCGCCAATCTGCTCACTGGAGATAACCCGCCTGTGGAATTTACGTGCCGACATCTTCCAACGCTGCTGCACGGGGTACAAACTACGACATCAATAACCCATCCTGAGTCCGAGCTCACTCTCTAGCTGCACAAGTCCATTCACCCCTCGTGGACATCAATTAAATGTGCGGCAACATCCTTCCAATTCAAAGTTACGTTGTATCCTTCTTCATTTCAAGTAGCTCCTTTCTGTTATATCAAATCTCCTACCGCATAATAGCCCATACTTCAAATTAGATCTGTAGACCCCAATCATCAATCACTAAAATTTCCAAGTCGTTCCAAACTCTCCTTAAGGTGCGTAGTCATTCTAACACAAAGCCCATATGCAACTCCGCCACTCTCCCACTTTGGCGGAACTCACCCCTCTAATCGACCACTCGACCTTTGCTTCTTATACCTGGCCTTCTAGAAATTTTAACCACCACCTGACACTCCCCACATGTCCTTCCTCATCCTTTGCTGCTCAGTTGTCGCCTTAATAAAATCTATCTTCGTAGCACTTGAACCCACAAATCGCTACTAACTTTAAACCTTTCCGGAGTTCATCTTTCTCGAGCCGTCGACATTAGAAACACCGATTCAATCCTGAACCACCGCACCCCGCGATATCCAATAGTCGTTTCTCCAATATTATTTCACAATATCCTACCCCAAGGGCGAATTGCAGAAAACCATAACACCGGCGAACTTAACACATACAATCGAGGACAACGACACTACATCGCAGATAAAAATTCCACCACGCTCGAAATTACCAAGTCTCGTTACTCCATCACCCCAAATCTGGACATTCATAGCCAATCATTTTACCCCCGCCGGAAATGAAATATCATATCTCTAAATCGTGCACTGAGTAGACCTCTATTCAGGTCATTCACTGCCCCAACACGTAGGCAAGCATCCTACCATCACATCAATACTGCGCGACAACCATTCATAAACATCATGGCAACCGGTGCCTAGCCTCAAAGCTCTCAGAAGTACGACTACTGAGCTGAAACGACAGAATATCCTTCCACAAAGCGACGACAATAGTCAAATCAGCTATGCCGGGAGAAGCATCCCACACCATCTCTGTAGTACCTTTAAAATTTCCCAATTCTTGATTTATAATAGCGCTTCGCGTCGCATAAGATTGAATAGGAAGGAATTAAAGGCATAAGCCTCCAGGAATCAAATAGCACGATGAGGAATGAAGAAGGGAAGTACTCCTAACAGTCCTGCAGCCTCCCGAAGATAAGTACAGACGTCTCTATACCGATCCGCGAGACTCTACTAGACTTGCTCATGACTCGTGAGACCTACGGGAACCTAGTGCTCCAATACCATGTTGTCACGACCCAAGTTCCACTTAGGATCGTGATGGCGCCGGACAACACTGTCAGGCAAGCCAACCAAAATACTTAATTAAATTCTCGTTTTAGTACTCTTGAAAACTATGATTTTCCTTCAAATTTACAAGTAAAAGATAATCGTTTCAAATAAAATTGAATGATAAGCACTTAATACAAAATACTTCATAATCATCCCAGAATTCGGTGTCACAAGTGCATGAGCAATTTCTAAGAAATCGAATAAAGTACAATAACTGCCCGGAACACAAATTGGACAGAAAGTAAATACAATGCTGAGAGAGACTATACTAGCTGCGGGTCGCCTCGAGAAATACAGCTCACCTAGTCTCCGTGTCACCCATGCTACTACGCCCAGTAGGTCACTAGAAATATCTGTACGTGTGCAACAAAATACACAGCAAGTGTAGCATGAGTACGAAAACAATGTGTACTCAGTAAGTATCCCACCTAATCTCGAAGAAGTAGAGACGAGATGGCAACTTCGACACTTACTAATGGTCTAATAATAATATTATTAATGCGATGAATCACGGATTTATTAAGAATGACAGTAAATTCAAATGAGTCAAGAAACAGGTAAAAATTCCTTTTAATTAAAAGTCTCTGGATTCATAATCCATTAATTAATAATTATCTCAAGTCGGGGAGAGCATATATCAATATCAATAAATCTCAAGGCAGGCAATACAAGCATGCGCAACTCATGCCGAGGTCGTACGGCCCGATCCAACATAAAATGTAAAATGTGCACTGCCGAGGGTCGAACGGCGCGAACCATAGATGCATCTATTACCCCGCTCGCGAATCATACATGCGACGCGGTCAAATTTAACTACACAATCACCCTGCTCGCGAATCATACATGCGACGCAGGTACACATAAAATGACATGCTCAAACAGCAAATTAAGAATTTATCGGGGAACATTTATCCAAATAAAAGCCAATTCTCTTTTAATGATTTAAGAAAATGAAGTTTAATCCTCTTAGAAATTTATTTACCAATTTGATAGGATTTAAGAAATTCAATTGTCAATAAGATCACAGATATCCAAGTATAGCATGCTTTTGGGTCCTAGACTACCCGGACTTACACATATTAGTAGCTACGCACGGACTCTCGTCACCTCGTGTGTACGTAGCCCCCACAAATAGGAGCACATAACCAATTATTTCACCTATGGGGACAATTACCTCTTACAAGGTTAGAAAGGAGACTCACCTTGCTCCGAAGTTCCATAACAGGCAATCCACGCCCTTTCGAAGACTCAATCGATGCAAAATGTTCCAACTCTAGCCAATAATTATGTAAACCCATTAATATGAAATCAACTACTTATTATAATCCAGCAGGCTCATATGATGATTTTAGACTTGGGCGTATGTCCGGATTGGGTTTTGGAAGACCCTGGAACGTTTCAGCACCTATTGTGGAAGTTAGCATTTTGGAAGAATTTCATAAGTTTGGGTTGAAGTGCATTTCAGTGTTATCAATGTCTGATTGGGATTCCGAGTCTGGGAATAGCTCCGTATATGTGATGACCCAAACGGTCATCACTTGTTTTAAATTAAATTGAATGACTCCGAGGCCTTGAATACCTCATTTAGAGTTACCTCGGTTTGCGTGCGCAGTCCGGGCGCGTAGCCGAAAAGCTTAAATATGAAAATCTATGAAAAATGGTAAAATTTGGTTATAAAATGAGTTATTTTGACTTCGGCCAACATTTTGGGTAAACGGATCCGGACCCGTGATTTGACGGTCCCGGAGGGTCCGTAGGAAAATATGGGACTTGGGCATATGCCCGGAATCGAATTTCGAGGTCCCAAGCCCGAGAAGTGAATTTTTAAAAGAAATTGTTTTCTGAAATTGTTTAAGGAAATTTGAAATGAAATTTGATTAGAACATGTTAGTATCGGGCCCGTATTTTATTTAAGATGTTTATGTGAAATTTGATGAAAAACAGATATCATTTGACCTGATTCGGACCTAAATTGCTAAATTTGATACTTGATGAAGTTTTTGAAAAGTTGTTGATTTTTGAGGTTTGATCCGTTGTTATTCAGGTTATTTTGGCGATTTGATTGCACGGATAAGTTAATATGATGTTTTTGAGTGAGTATATATGTTTGGTTTGGAGCCCCGAGGGCTCGGGTGAGTTTCGGATGTGTTTCGGAAGGTTTTTGAACTCATAAAAGTTGCAGGTTTTTCAGTTTCTGGTGTTCTGATATTTTCTTCTTCGCGTTCACGGAAGGACTCTCGCGAACGCGAAGGGTTTGGTCAGGCTGAAGGAAATCTCCTTCTACGCGAACGCGAGACACAGGACGCAAACGCGAAGCTTTGGGGGTGTTTGCCTTCGCGAACGCGAAGGCTTTGGGACTGGGCAGGGGGAAGGGAAGTTTGTGCATCGCGAACGCGGCCACTGGCCTGCGAACGCGAAGGCTCGAGGAGCCAAAGCTCCGCGAATGCGAGCCTGATGTCGCGAAGCGAAGGTCACCAAAGCTGGACTCATCGCACCTATCGCGAACGCGATGAAGGCCTGTCCAGTGATTTTAAAACAGAAGCAAAACGGGAGTCTTCATAATTTTCATAACTTTTTCTTCCAAACTCCAAATTGGGCATTTTGAAAGGGAACTTCATCACAAATTCATAGGTATGTAATCTTAGACTCATTTTCTTCAATTTCCATTAATACCCATTAGATTTCTAGGCTTAAATCATGTCTTTAAGGGTAGAAAATTAGGGATTTGGGTAGAGTTAGGGCTTTTTGTATACTTGTGATTTAGACCTCATTTTGGGGTCGAAATCTAAAAATAATTATATAATTGGGGTCGTGGGTGAATGGGTGATTTGATTTTGGTCCGAACCTCGTGTTTTGACCAAGCGGGCGGGAAGAATGATTAGAAAGCTATAATTAAGCATTGGAATTAGATTGTTTAGCATTTATTGATGTTATTATGTCGATTATGTATAGATTCGATTGTGTTGGAGCCAAATTCGAAAGGAAAGGTGGTATTTGAGGCTTGAGTTGGCCGTGGAAGTTCGAGGTAAGTGTTTGGTCTAACCTTAGCTTGAGGGATTAGGAGTCGAGTCCTCTTTGCTACGTGATTATTGTTGAGTACGACGTATAGGCATGGTGACGAGTATCTATACGTTGCTGTCTAGCATGACCGTGAGTCTTATAATGTGATTTTCATGATTTCGTTGAATAATCTATGCTTTAGAAGTGATTTCTATTTGTTGTGAAAAGTTAAGGAAGAAATTGGACATCGAGGAGCAATGGCTCAAGTTATATTACGAATTTGTGAAAGTAAGTGTGTTGATTGAACCCTTTGGAGCATTGGCTCAAGTGGTAAAGAGAGTTGTGAAGCAAAAGTGAAAAGAGAAAGAGTTATTAAATTGTTCCCTTGCCGGGACATTATTGCTTATTTGGTTATCTCCCTTGCCGGGATGTTGATATTGTTGATGTTGTTCCCTTGCCGGGATTTAATTATTTAATTGTTGCTCCCTTGCCGGGATTCCTATTATAATCTTGTTTATTCCCTCGCCCCATTGTTTGTGATTGTTGTTTGGGTGAGGAAGAGTGTTAAAGCACGAAGGGTAATGCCGTGCATTGTTGATATTGTGAGGAAAGAGTGTAAAGCACGAAGGATGATGCCGTTCCGCACGATGTAACATTCCGTGCCGATTGTATTGATTACATGGTGAGGAAAGAGAGTAAAAGCACGAAGGGTGATGCCGTGCACATCTTTGATAAATAATTGTTTTGGTGAGGACGAGAGTAATAGCATGAAGGGTGACGCCGTGCAAACTGTTGATTTCTGTTCCTTGTTGATATTCGTGTTATGTTGTTCCTTTCTTTACTTAATGCCTTTCTATTCAGAACTATTATCTCCCCCACAGCATGTTCCCCCTTCCCACATTGACTGGTTATTTCTGTATTTCTTTTTTCGCTGTATATATTTAAACTGCACAGGTTTATTTGGTAGTCTGGTCCTAGCCTTGTCACTACTTCGCCGAGGTTAGGCTAGGCACTTACCAGCACATGGGGTCGGTTGTGCTGATACTACACTCTACACTGTGTGCAGATCCCGGAGCAGCTTTCGGACAGTAGTTGGAGGGCTTCCTTCAGTCCACCCGGAGACCCAAGGTAGACCTGCAGGTGTCCGCAGGCTCTGGCATCTCCCTCTATCTCTATTTCCTGTTTCCTTCTCTTTTATTCAGAAACAGTGTACTGTTATTCTTCAGACCTTGTATGTAGTACTCTTAGATAGATTGTGACACTATGACACCAGATTTTGGGTATTTGAGGTTTTAGAAGTTGTAATAGACGTTGATTCCAGATACTTTATTGTTACCTTCCGCTTAATTATTTAAAGTTCCGCTGATTTCATGTTATCGCTTATATTTGTTAAAAAGAAGTAATTTGTTAACGAAGTAAGTGGTTAAGTTTTGGCTTGCCTATCTTCCAATAGTAGGCGCCATCACAACTCCCGAGGGAGGGAAATCCGGGCCGTGACAAGTTGGTATCAGAGCTCTAGGTTACATGGGTCTTGCAGTTCACAGACAAGCTTAGTAGAGTCTTAGGGATCGGTACGGAGACGTCTGTATTTATCCCCCAGAGGCTACAGAGTTAGGAAAAATCTCACATTTGTTCTTTCTTGTCGTGCGGTTTGGTTTATCAACGCTAATTGAATTTCTACTCTGTTCTTTCGCAGATGGCGAGAACTCGCGCTTCCTCATCTACCGATCAGCAGTCCGAGCCCCCAGCAGCAGCACCCACTAGGGGCAGAGGCCGAGGCCGAGGCCGTGCTAGAGGCCGAGGTAGGGGCAGAGCTCAGCCCAGGGCAGCAGCACCCGTCGCGGAGCCTCAGGTTGATTTTGATGACGAGGTTCCAGCCCCAGCAGTTCCAGTGGGCCCAGCTCAGG
Organism: Nicotiana attenuata; assembly: GCF_001879085.1. Taxonomy (NCBI): domain Eukaryota; kingdom Viridiplantae; phylum Streptophyta; class Magnoliopsida; order Solanales; family Solanaceae; genus Nicotiana; species Nicotiana attenuata. The sequence goes on along the minus strand of NW_017670363.1, from coordinate 418,945 downwards.
TCCCAGAGGGGTTTATTGCTACCCCAGTTCTTCAGGACGCTCTGGTCTGTCTAGTGGGCCTTATGAAGAGTGTCACCAGGGCAGGTTTGCTCCCTGTGGAAACAGCCGTCTCTCAGGCTGGAGGAGGAGCCTAGACTCCTACTACTCGCACTTCGGAGCAGGTAGCTCCCCAGTTTCAGACTCCAGTAGCTCAGCCAGTTAGAGCGGTTCAGCCGGGTGTGGTAGCTCAGACCGGCGATGGTGCAGCCATGTCTGTCGATGCTTTGTAGAGATTGGACAGGTTTACCAAGCTCTTCACCACTACCTTCAGCGGTGCATCTACTGAGGATCCCCAGGATTATCTGGACAGTTGTCACGAGGTTCTTCGGAACATGGGTATTGTTGAGACAAATGGGGTTGATTTTGCTACATTTCGCTTGTCTGGATCTGCCAAGACTTGGTGGAGGGATTATTGCTTAGCTAGACCAGCAGGATCGCCAGCCTTGACCTGGGAGCAGTTCACACAGCTATTTCTGGAGAAGTTTTATCCCTATTACACAGCGAGAGGCCTATTGGAGGCAGTTCGAGCGCCTCCAGCAGGGATCCATGATTGTCACCCAGTACGAGACCAGATTTATTGATTTAGCTCGCCATGCTCTTATTATCTTCCCACGGAGAGGGAGAGAGTGAGACGGTTCATTGATGGACTCATTCAGCCGATTCGTCTTCAGATGGCCAGAGAGGCTGGGAGTGAGATATCCTTCCAGGAGGTATTATCACAGGGGGTGGTCACAGGGCAAACAAGAGACCCCGTCAGCCAGGCAAATTCAGTGGTGACTCGTCTGGAGGCAGAGATTCATATGGTAGAGGCCATCCTCCTAGGCCTTTTCAGTCAGCACTTCAGGTTTCTCACAGAGCTTCAGGTAGCCGTGGTCCCCAGATGCAGTATTTCGATCAGTAGTCCTACAATGCACCACCTTATCCTATCAGTGCACCGCCGGTTCAGAGTTTTCGGGGTGGTCATTCAGGTCGCCAGGGCCAGCAGTCTCAGCAGCTGAGGGCTTGTTACTTGTGGTGATCCGGGTCACATTGCCAGGTTTTGCCCTCGAGCATCGAGCAGCTCTCAGCAGCAAGGTTCTCATGCCATGGTACAGGCACCAGATGTTCCACAGCCCGCCCAGCCAGCTAGAGGTGGGGGTAGAGGTGCTAGAGGTGGAGGTAGAGGTACTAGAGGTGGAGCTCAGGCCGCTTGAGGTGGAGGCCAGCCAGCAGCAGGCTGACCCAGAGATGTGGTTCAGGGTGGTGGGGCCCAGCCCCGATGTTATGCTCTTCAGGCCAGGCCCGAGGCTGAGGCTTCAGATGCAGTTATTACAGGTACGGTTCTGGTTTGTGATAGAGATGCTTCAGTGTTATTTGATCCAGGGTCTATGTATTCGTATGTGTCATCTTATTTTGCACCGTACCTGGTCATGCCTAGTAATTCATTGAGTGTTCCTGTTTATGTGTCTACACCGGTGGGTGATTCTATTGTGGTCGATCGAGTCCATCGTTCTTGTATTGTGGTTATTGGGGGTCTTGAGACTCGTGTAGATTTATTGCTTTTAGACATAGTTGACTTCGATATCATATTGGGGATGGACTGGTTATCACCATACCACACTATCTGGGACTGTCATGCCAAGACTGTGACCTTAGCTTTACCGGGTGTGCCTCGTTTAGAGTGGAGAGGGACTCCTGGTCATTCTACCCGCAGTGTTATCTCGTATGTGAAGGCTCGGCGTATGGTCGAAAAGGGGTGTTTGGCCTATTTAGAATATGATCGTGATTCGAGCGCTGAGGTTCCTTTTATTGATTCTGTGCCCATTGTTTGTGAGTTTCCTGATGTTTTCCCTTCAGACCTGCCGGGTATGCCACCCGACAGGGATATTGACTTTTGCATTGATTTGGCTCCAGGCACTTAGCCCATTTCTATCTCGCCGTATCGTATGGCCCCGCCTGAGTTGAAAGAATTAAAGGAACAGTTGCAAGACTTGCTTGAGAAGGGTTTCATTAGACCCAGTGTTTGTCAAGAAGAAGGATGGGTCAATGAGAATGTGTATTGATTACCTGCAATTGAACAAGGTTACAATCAAGAATAAATATCCTCTACCGAGGATTGATGATTTGTTCGATCAGATTTAGGGTGCCAAGGTATTTTCAAAGATTGACTTACGATCTGGCTACCATCAGTTGAGGATTAGGGCATCCGATGTCCCTAAGACAGCTTTCCGCACTCGGTATGGGCATTATGTGTTCTTGGTTATGTCATTCGGGTTGACAAATGCCCTAGCAGCCTTTATGGATTTGATGAACCGAGTGTTCAGGCCTTATTTGGATTCGTTCGTGATGGTCTTCATTGATGACATATTGATATATTCCCGCAGCCAGGAGGAGCACGAGCAGCACCTTAGAGTGGTTCTTCAGACTCTAAGGGATAGTCAGTTATATGCAATGTTGATACCCAATTTTTCCTATATATTTTCAAAATAACATATGCATGCATATATAAGCATGCCCAAGTGTTTTAGTATTTTTCCTAATTTCTAAAAGATTTTTAAAATCAATTTATTGCCCATTTTAGTAGTAAAAAAATCAATAATTATTCCCAAAATTATCATTTTGGCGGATAATTTGTTTTATTTCCCATATTTATACCAAAATATAGTTAAGGTAATTTCTGTATATTTTTCACAAATTTATTTTGTATTTTAAAAGCTAAATTGCATATAATTGCAATTTTAGCCTATTTTAAGATTAATAGCATTTTATAATTATAAATTTGGTTCCAATATTTTTAAATTAATATTTATATATTATTTACTGCTTCAGTACTTTTAATTTAATTTCAGAATCATTTTTACTATTTTTTATAAAATAAAAAGGGAAAACTGGCTATTTAATATGTAGCCCCAATTTATTTCAATTATAGCTAAATTGACCCCTCCAACTGACCCAATCCAAAACTCCCAATTAGACCGGCCCAATCTCAATTGTAACCCGACCCCCGACCCAACCAATTAACCCGCCTGGCTTCTTCTTTTAATCCAGGCCGTTGATCGTTTTGATCAACGGCCACGATCACCCCTTACCATTTTAACCCACCGACCATACCCTAATCCCCTCATTTCCATCTCTCAGCCGCCTTCAAACACTCTCCTCTCCCAAAACTCTCTCGAAGGTTCCTCGGAAACCTAGTCATCTTCTGCCCTTTTCAACCGCACTTTCACCGGAATCCATGGCTTCTCAGGCCATGGATGGCCTGTACTCACCCCCCTCCACCTTTAAACCCTGGGTGTTCGAAGTTTCGAGGTCTGACCTCGATGGTGTTCTTTCAAATCTTCTCAGATCCATGGCTTTGAGGCCTCTCTGGCCTCGCTCCGGCGTATACAAGCATCGGGAGCCTATTTCTGACCTCTCCGACTCAAGATCGGACTTTCTTCCAAACCTTTCTCATTTCTAGGGTTTCTCTGAAACCCTAAGATATTCGAGGTTTTCTCTGGTTGTTTCCTTAGATCTATACTATATCTGTGTTCTACTGGAGTTTTAAAACGTTTTCCCCAATCTTTTCTTTCAAAATTTGTTTCTCTTCCATTTAGGGTTTCTAAAAAAGTTTTAAAAAGTTTTCTGACTCCTCTTCTTCTTTCCTTTGTGTGAATCTGTCTATGTTATGTTCTTATGTTCTCTTTTCTACCTCGCATGTTCTTCTCCTATGTTCTTATGTTTTCCTTATTATGCATGTTTTTCTATTGTGCTCCGTTCTTTCTTCTACTGGTTTCTATATCATGCTTTCACATGTCTATCTTGTGTGTTCTTTTGCTAGGCTTTTTCGATACCCCTGTGTTCCTTTACTGTATTTTTCTACAAAGCTTTTAGCCCTTTGTTTGTCTTCTTCTGGACTTTGTTTGAGTTCTTTCTAAACATGTTTCATCTACTATTTCGTTAAGTTTATACTACCTCTTTGTCTTCTGAACTTGTTTAAGTTCCAAGCTTTTCTTAAAACATGTTCTTTATGCCTCAATTCAGCTTTTTCACTATGTTTGTTTCGAACCTGCTATTTTACCTGTTTGTTTTCTCATGAGTCTCTGAAAGAGACCTCTAAGCCTGTTTCAGAAATTTGAATTCTCGTCTCTGCATCTGATTCGAGTTGAAAACCCTAAGATTTGGGGGTTTTGGCGAGTTTGATCTTGTGTGTGGACTAGGTTTCTATTATGGAACCCTGGATTCTCTCAAACTAAGTCTGAGTCTGTGTACTGAATTTGAGCCTCTTTGTTTGTGACTCTGAACTTTTCTATACTAGATTCTTTCTAATTAGCATCACAGTTCTTTCTTGTTTGACATATCTGTATGCTTTATATATGAGGAATTCTTCCTTCAAAAAAGGTTTTGCAAATTTGTGATTGATTCAAAATTCCTTTTAATAAGGTTCGATTAATTGTTACTGATTTTCTTTAATTAAACCTTTCTTCACCTTTTCTGGTTGGATTCATTCATACCAAAACTCAATTTCTGATTCTTACTGGCTGTTGATTGATTGCCTTTCCTTATTTGCACAAACCGTGTTGCTATCAAACTCTTTCCTTAAAAAGTTTCTGTGTATTTGCCCTTCTTGTACTACTTTGGAAAAGATTTTGATCAAATTCTTTCCTTATTTATTCTGCCCGTTTGAAATCAGAATTCCTTTATTAAAGGGAGACCTTATGTAATTGATTTCAAAACTATTTTCTTACCTTTTTCTTACTTGCTTTCTGCACTATAAAGGGCACGACCTTCCAGCACTTTAAGACACCTTGAGTTCAATACTCTAACACACATTACTTACCTTCAATTTCAATACTCTTACACTTCAATCAACACTCTACTCTCTTTTGAGATATTCTGACTATTTGCTTGCAATTTGGCTTTACAAGTGTGACGACCCAAAGGGTCATCACCTATATTCCTACTCCCTCTGTACTTTTGAGGCCCTGGAAACCTCAGTTGGGGTTGCCTCGAGTTGTGTGCGCAGTCCGGGCGCGTAGCCGGAAAAGTTTAAATATGAAATTTGTGGAAAAAAAATTGTTAAATCTTGGTATTTAATTGATTAAGTTTGACTTCGGTCAACGTTTTGGGTAAACGGACCCGGACCCGTGATTTGACGGTCCCGGAGGGTCCGTAGGAAAATATGGGACTTGGGTGTATGCCCGAAATCAAATTTCGAGGTCCCAAGCCCGAGAAATGAATTTTTGTGTGCAATTGTTTTCTGAAAATAATTAAGGAAATTGGAAATGAAATTTGATTAAAAGACTGTGGTATCGGGCTCGTATTTTGGTTCCGATGCCCGGTACAAGTCTTATATACGGTTTTAAGTACTTTCTGTAAAGTACGGTTGAATTTGGACATCGTTTGACGTGTTTTGGACTAAAAACTCTAAACTTGATGTTCTATGGAAATTGGAAGGAAATCATGGGTAGTGAGGCCCAATTTGATGATTCATGATGTTGATTGGGCGATTTGATCGCACGGATGAGTCTGTAGTATGTTTATGAGTTCATTTGCATGTTCGGTTTGGAGCCCCGAGGGCTCGGGTGAGTTTTGAGTGGGTCCCGGAAGGTCTTAGGTTTAGAAACATTCTGAAGTTGCAGGTTCAGGGGTTGCAGGCCCCCAGCGCAGCCGCGGTCAATTCCGCACGGTCAGCGCTAGAAGCCGCGCGGCCGCGGTACATTTCTGTGCGGACTGCGTGGCTTGGGTTCAGAGGGCCAAGGGGGTAAGTCGACCAGCGCGGCCGCGCACCAAATCAGTGCGGTCCGCGCTGGGTAGATTCAGAGAGGGTCATTTTTCCAGTTCCTCTGCGCGGCCGCGGTGCACTTTTGCGCGGTCCGTGCTGAGTCTTCAGAAGGGTATATAAGCTCGGGATTTTCAGTCATTTCTCACTTTTTCGAAACCCAAAACACAAGAGGCGATTTTCCAAACGATTCTTCTTCTCCAAAACGATTGGTGAGTGATTTCTAACTCATTTTCCTTACTCCTAACATATTTAAACATAATTTCAAACTCCAAAACAAAGATTTTAATGGGGAAATTGGGAATTTAGGGTAGAACCTACATTTTCTAAAATTGGGGGTTTTGGACCTCAATTCGAGGTCCAATTCCAAAATAACTTACATATTTGAGTTCATGGGGGAATGGGTAATCGGGTTTTGGTTCGAACATTGGGTTTTAACCATGTGGGCCCAGGGGCATTTTTGACCTTTTTGGGTTAAATTGGTGAAAAAGCTATAATTAGTCATTGGGTTTGATTTGTTTAGCACATATTGATAACATGAAGTCCTTATTGCATAGATTTGGTTGAGTTGGAGCCGAACTCGAGAGGGAAAGCGATTGTGGAGGATTGTATTGGCCGTGGAAGTCGAGGTAAGTGTTTGGTCTAACTTTGGCTTGAGGGAATAGGAGTAGAGTGTTATTTGATGCTTGCTAATTGTCGAGTACGATGTATAGGTACGGTGACGAGTATCTATACATTGGTGTCTAGCATGACCGTGGGTCCTATATTGTGATTTCCATGACTTCCTTGTATTATTCATGCCTTGGTGATTATTTCTATTTGTTGTGCAATGATGTGGAAAGTATCGTGACTTATGGATATTTAGGAGCATTGGCTCCAGTTGTATAGCGAATTGCGAAAGTATAAGTGATAATTGGACCTCTAGAGCATTCGCTCGAGTTGTGAAGTGAATTGTGAAGTAATAGTGAGGAGAGAAAAGATCATTATGTTGTCCCTTGGCGGGCCATTGTCAAATTGTGGTTCCCTTGTACTATGTTCTTAATTAATATTACTGACGCTTAGGTTAATGCTTCCTTGTATTGAGCGATGACTATAGCTATAGCTGAGGTAGTTAAGTGTTGTCATAGGTTGGTTATAGCTGAGGTAGTTAAGTGTTGTAATAGGTTGGTTATAGCTGAAGTAGTTAGGTGTAGCAACAAGTTTGATTATAGTTGTGGTAGTTAGATGTTGTAATAGGAATGATCATAGTTGTGGTAGATAGGTGTCGTAACTGAATTGATTATAGTTGTGGCAGCTAGATGTTGCAACAGGATCGGTTGTAGCTGCGGTAGTTAGATGTCGGGATCAGTGCGGTTATAGATGTTTCTCCCTTGCCGGGATATTTGATTTGACATTTTGTTTCCCTTGCCGGGAAGTTATTATGCTGTTGTTCCCTTGCCGGGAAGTTATACATTGTTGTCCCCCAGCCGGTATTATTTTGTTATATTGTGATTGATGAAATGGGTGCGTGTGGTACGCCTACCACGTAGTATTATGAAATGGAATCGTGTGGTACGCCTACCACGTGATATTTGAGGATCGGGTTGCACGCCGCAACAATGATATTTGAGGATCGGGTTGCACGCTGCAACGATGATATTTGAGGATCGGTTTGCATGCCGCAACAATGATATTTATGAATCGGGTTGCACGTCGCAACAATGATATTTGAGAATCGGGTTGCACGCCGCAACGATGATATTTGAGGATCGGGTTGCGCGCCGCAACAATGATATTTATGGATCGGGTTGCACGCCGCAACAATGATATACGTGGGTCGGGTTGCGCGCCGCAACAGTGTTATATATTAGGATCGGGCTGCGCGCCGCAACTGATGCTGATTCAAGTGTGTTTATTTTGGATATCCGTTTCTTGGTTCGCTGTAAATATCTTGGGCTGCTTCTATCTTTATATTGCGGTTTCCTATTTGTAATTGTTGCCTCCCCACAGCATGTCCCTCCCTTCCTTATTGATTGTTTATTTCCTGTATTTCTTGCCATTGTATATATCTATAGTTGAACTGCATAGGTTTATCTGGTAGTCTGGTCCTAGCCTCGTCACTACTTCGCCGAGGTTAGGCTAGGCACTTACCAGCACATGGGTTCGGTTGTGCTGATACTACACTCCGTGCTCTTTTGCACAGATCCAGGTATTGGACAGCATCAGTAGCTGAGGGCTTCCTTCAGTCCACCCGGAGACCCAAGGTAGACCTGCAGGCGTTCGCGGGCCCTGGCGTCTCCCTCTATCTTCATTCACTGTTTCATTATCTTTTGTTCAGAGACAGTTTAGTGTATTTTTTTTCAGACCGTGTATGTAGTAGATCTTAGATAGTCTGTGACACTGTGACATCAGTTCTTGGGTAGAGGCTTATGTTGTACTCCCGCATTTTTATCCAATTTTTTAATTTAAGACTTCCGCTTAATTACTAAATTCTATCGTTTGCATGGGATTGCTGATATTTTTTTGAAAAAGGTAATTAAGATTTGGCTTGCCTAGCTCCCACTAGTAGGCGCCATCACGACTCCCGAGGGTGGGAATTTCGGGTCGTGACAAGTTGGTATCAGAGCTCTAGGTTACATGGGTCTCACAGTTCACAGACAAGCTCGATAGAGTCTGAGGGATCGGTACGGAGACGTCTGTATTTATCCCCCAGAGGCTATAGAGTTAGGAAAAGTTTCACATTTGTTCTTTTCTGTCGTGCGGTTTTGTTTCTCAAATGCTAAATTGAAACCTCTACTCTTGTCCCTTCGCGAATGGCGAGGTCATGCACCGCTTCTTCAGCTGAGCAACAGCACAGACCAGTTAGGTCACCAGCTTTGACTCGAGATCAGATTCATCGACTTGGCTCGTAATGCGCTTATCATAGTTCTCCCCCCATGAGGGAGAGTGAGGAGGTTCATTGAGGGACTCGTCCAGCCCGCTCAGAGATGTTAGAGGTGGAGGTAGAGATGATAGAGGTGGAGGTAGAGATGCTAGAGGTGGAGGTGCAGGTATTGTTCTGATTTGTGGTAGAGAAGCTTCGTTTTTATTTTGCGCTGTATCTGGTCATGCCTAGTGGTTCTTTGAGTGCCCCTGTTTATGTGCCCACGCCGGTGGGTGATTCTATTGTGGTGGATCGCGTCCATTGTTCATGTATAGTGGTTATTGGAGGTTTTGAGACTCGTGTAGATTTGCTTCTTCTGGACATAGATGATTTCGGTGTTATATTGCTGATGGACGAGTTATCACCTTACCACGCTATCTTGGGCTGTCATGCCAAGACTGTGACCTTAGCTTTACCGGGTATGCCACCCGATAGGGATATAAATTTCTGCATTGATCTGGTTCCGGGCACTCAGCCCATATCTATTCCATCATATCGTATGGCCCCGCCGGGGATGAAAGAGTTAAAAGAACAGTTGCAAGACTTGCTTGAGAAGGGTTTCATTAGACCCAGCGTTTCGTTGTGGGGTGCGCCGGTGTTGTTTGCTAAGATAAAAAGATGGTTTGATGAGAATGTGTATTGATTACCGGCAATTGATCAAGGTTACAATAGAGAATAAGTATCCACTGCCGAGGATTGATGATTTGTTCGACCAGCTTCAGGGTGCCGAGGTATTTTCAAAGATTGATTTGAGATCTGGCTACCATCAGTTGAGGATTAGGGCATCCGATGTCCCTAAGACAGCCTTCCGCACTCGGCATGGGCATTCTTGGTTATGTCATTTGGGTTGATAAATGCCCCAGCAGCTTTCATGGACTTGATGAACCGAGTGTTCAGACCTTATTTGGATTCATTCGTGATAGTGTTCATTGATGATGTATTGATATACTCCCGCAGCCAGGAGGAGCACGAGCAGCACCTTATAGTGGTTCTTCAGACTCTGAAGGATAGTCAGCTATATGCAAAGTTTTCGAAGTATGAGATTTGGTCGAGTTCAGCTGCATTCCTGGGTCATGTCGTATCGGCAGAGGGTATTCAGGTTAACTAGAAGATGATTGAGGCAGTCAAGAACTGGCCTAGACCAGCATCAGCTACAGAGATTCGGAGTTTCTTGGGATTGGCAGGCTACCATCGTCGGTTCGTGGAGGGGTTCTCATCTATTGCAGCCTCGATGATCAGGTTGACCCAGAAGGGTGCCCAGTCCAGATGGTCAGATGAGTGTGAGGCGAGCTTCCAGAAGCTCAAGACAGCTCTGACTACGGCACCGGTATTGGTTTTGCCCACAGGATCTAGGCCTTATACCGTCTATTGTGATGCTTCCCGTATTGGACTTGGTGCAGTATTGATGCAGGATGGCAAGGTTATAGCCTATGCTTCGAGGCAGTTGAAGATTCATGAGAAAAACTATCCAGTGCATGATTTAGAGTTGGCAGCTATTGTCCACGCCTTGAAGATTTGGAGGCACTATTTGTATGGCATGGCATGTGAGGTGTTCACTGACCACAAGAGCCTTCAGTACTTGTTCAAGCAGAAGGAGTTGAATTTGAGGCAGAGGAGGTGGTTGGAGTTGTTGAAGGATTATGATGTCACTATTTTATATCATCCGGGGAAGGCCAATGTGGTGGCCGATGCTTTGAGTAGGAAGTCAGCCAGTATGGGCAGTCTTGCTTATATTCCAGTCAGTCAGAGGCCGCTTGCTTTGGATGTTCAGGCTTTAGCCAATCAGTTCGTGAGACTGGATGTTTCTGAGCCCAGTAGTGTGTTAGCTTGCACGGTTGCTCGTTCTTCGTTATTGGAGCGCATCCGTGATCGGTAGTTTGATGACCCCCATTTATGTGTCCTTAGAGACACGGTGCAGTGAGGAGGTGCCAAGCAGGTTACCTTAGATGCGGATGGAGTTTTGGGATTGCAGAGGCGAGTTTGTGTACCCAATGTGGATGGGCTTCGAGAGTTGATTTTAGAGGAGGCCCATAGCTCCAGGTACTCTATTCACCCGGGCGCCGCAAAGATGTATCAGGACTTGCGGCATCATTATTGGTGGCGTAGGAGGAAGAAGGATATCGTAGCATATGTGGCTCGTTGTTTGAATTGTCAGCAGGTTAAGTACGAGCATCAGAGGTCTGGTGGTTTACATCAGAGGATTGAGCTTCCCGAGTGGAAATGGGAGCGGATTACTATGGACTTTGTTACTGGACTTCCGTTGACCCGGAAGAAGTTTGATGCGATATGGGTTATTGTTGATAGGCTGACCAAGTCAGCGCATTTCATTCCTGTGGCAGTGTCCTATTCTTCTGAGAGGTTCGCTGAGATCTATATTCGGGAGATTGTTCGCCTTCATGGGGTGCATGTTTCTATCATTTCGGATCGGGGTACGCAGTTTACCTCACGCTTCTGGAGATCAGTTCAGCGAGAGTTGGGCACACGGGTAGATTTGAGCACCGCATTTCATCCCCAGACGGACGGTCAGTCCGAGCGGACTGTTCAGATTTTGGAGGATATGCTCCGAGCTTGTGTTATTGATTTTGGAGGTTCGTGGGATCAGTTCTTGCCTTTGGCGGAGTTTGCTTACAATAAGAGCTACTAGTCGAGCATCCAGATGGCTCCTTATAAGGCTTTATATGGTAGGCGATGTCGGTCTCTGGTTGGATGGTTTGAGCCGGGAGAGGCTCGATTGATAGGTACGGATTTGGTTCAGGAGGCCTTGGACAAGGTCAAGATCATTCAGGAGAGGCTTCGTTCAGCTCAGTCTAGGCAGAAGAGTTATGCAGACCGTAAGGTTCGAGATGTAGCTTTCATGGTTGGTGAGCGGGTATTGCTCCGAGTGTCGCCTATGAAGGGCGTGATGAGATTTGGGAAGAAGGGCAAGCTTAGCCCTAGGTACATTGGCCCGTTTGAGATTCTTGATCGAGTGGGAGAGGTGGCTTATAGACTTGCGTTGCTAACCAGCTTATCTGCCGTGCATCCAGTTTTCCATGTATCCATGCTTCGGAGGTATCACGGCGATCCTACCCACGTGTTAGATTTCAGTACAGTCCAGTTGGACAAGGACTTATCCTATGAGGAGGAGCCGGTAGCTACTCCGGACCGGCAGATTCGTCAGGAGATCCAAGAGTTTTCCTTCTGTTCGTGTTCAGTGGAGGGGTCAGCCTCCTGAGGCATCGACCTGGGAGTCCGAGTCCGATATGCGGAGCCGTTATCCCCATCTTTTCCCCGACTCAGGTACTCCTTCCTTTTGTCCGTTCAAGGACGAACGGTTGTTTTAGAGGTGGAGAATGTGACGACCCAAAGGGTCATCACCTGTATTCCTTCTCCCTCTGTACTTCTGAGGCCCTGGAAACCTCATTTGGGGTTGCCTCGAGTTGTGTGCGCAGTCCGGGCGCGTAGCCGAAAAAGTTTAAATATGAAATTTGTGAGAAAAATTATTAAATCTTGGTATTTAATTGATTAAGTTTGACTTCAGTCAACGTTTTGGGCAAATGGACCCGGACCCGTGATTTGATGGTCCCAGAGGGTCCGTAGGAAAATATGGGACTTGGGTGTATGCCCGGAATCAAACTCCGAGGTCCCAAGCCCGAGAAATGAATTTTTGTGTGAAATTGTTTTCTGGAAATAATTAAGGAAATTAGAAATGAAATTTGATTAAAAGACTGTGGTATCGGGCTCGTATTTTGGTTCCGACGCCCGGTACAAGTCTTATATACGGTTTGAGTACTTCCTGTAAAATTTGGTTGAATTTGGACGTCGTTTGACATGATTTGGACTAAAAACTCTAAACTTGATGTTTTATGAAAAATTGGAAGGAAATACTGGGTCTTAGGCCTAATTTGATGATTATGATGTTGTTTGGGCGATTTAATCGCACGGATGAGTCCGTAGGATATTTTTGGGTTTATATGTATGTTTGGTTTGGAGCCCCGAGGGCTCGGGTGAGTTTTGAGTAGGTCCCGGGAGGTCTTAGGCCAGAAATATCAGATGGTTGCAGGTTCAGGTGTTGCAGGCCCCCAGCGCGGCCGCAGTCATTTCCGCGCGGTCCGCGCTGGAAGCCGCGCGGCCGCGGTGCATTTCTGCGTGGTCCGCGTGGCTAGGCTCAGAGGGCTGTTGAATTCCAGTTCGACCAGCGCGGCCGCATGCCATATCAGAACGGTCCGCGCTGGAAGGTTCAGAGAGGGGTTTCCCCACCCTTCCTCGGCGCGGCCGCGGGGCATTTTTGTGCGGTCCGCGCCGGGTCTTCAGTACAGTATATAAAGTCGGGATTTTCAGTCATTTTTCACTTTTTCAAAACCCAAAACATAAGAGGCGATTTTCCAAATGATCCTACTTCTTCAAAATGATTGGTAAGTGATTTCTAACTGATTTTCTATACTCCTTTACATACTTAAACATAATTTCAACTTCAAAACAAGGATTTTAATGGGGGAATTTGGGAATCTAGGGTAGAACTAGGGTTCCTAAATTTGGGGGTTTTGGACCTCAATTTGAGGTCCGATTCCAAAATAACTTATATATTTGAGTTCATGGGGGAATGGGTAATTGGGTTTTGAACCTCGGGTTTTGGCCAAGTGGGCTCGGGGGCATTTTTGACCTTTTGGGGTAAACTAATGAAAAAGCTATAGTTAATCATTGGGTTTGATTTGTTTAGCACATATTGATATCATGAAGTCCTTATTGCATAGATTTGGTTGAGTTGGAGCCGAATTCGAGAGGGAAAGCGATTGTGGAGGATTGTATTGGCCGTGGAAGTTGAGGTAAGTGTTTGGTTTAACCCTAGCTTGAGGGAATAGGAGTCGAGTGTTGTTTGCTAATTGCTAAATGATCGAGTACGATGTATAGGCATGGTGACGAGTTCCTATACATTGGGGTCTAGCATGACCGTGAGTCCTTATATGTGGGTTGTTTGGATATTGTTATGCCTTCCATGCTTATTTGATGGCTTCTATGTGTTGTAAACACCTTGTGAAAGATATTGTGATTGTGGAACTTCGTGGAGCATTGGCTCGGTCTGAAATACAAATGGTGAGAGCATATGAAATGAGAAGTGCCTTGGAGCTTGACACGAGTGCTAATGAGAACTAGGATATGAAAATGAAAGAAAAGGAGAAATAATGATTTACTCTTGCATGGTTGTTATTGGTTGTTTGTGTACCCTTGTTGGGATTTCCTTCCAAATACTTGTTCACTCCCTGCCCTTTATTTGTAACTGTTGCTTGGGCAAGGTTGAGAGGTATACATTACAGATCGGGTTGCGCGCCGCAACATTAATAATTGTGGATCGGGTTGCACGCCGCAACAGTAATAATTGTGGATCGGGTTGCACGCCGCAACAATATTGAAATATATAGGGTCGGGTTGCGAGCCGCAACAGTTATTGATACAAATGTGTTTAGTGTTGGTATTAGTTTCTTGTCCGCCGAAAATTTTAAATTGTACCTAGATTGATTACTTTGGATTTACTGTTAATATTGTTATCTCCCCACAGCATGTTTCCCCTCACATACTGTTAGTTGCCTTGTACTTCGATTTCTGCTGTATATTTATAATTGCACAGGTTTATGTGAGGTCCAGTCTAGCCTCGTCACTACTTTGCCGGGGTTAGGCTAGGCACTTACCAGCACATGGGTCGGTTGTGCTGATGCTACACTTTGTGCGTTTTTGCATTGGTCCAGGTATTGAGCAGCAGCAACAGCATTAGCACGGGGGCGAACCTTCAGTCCAGGGAGACCCGAGGTAGCTTGCAGGCGTCCGCAGGCCCGGCGTCTCCCTTCTATCTTTATATTTGGCTGTCATCTCATTGTACCTGAGATAAACAGATTATGTTTCTTTCAGACTTTGTATGTAGTACTCCTTAGATGTTCGTGAGTATGTGACTCCAGTCCCGGGGTAGAGACGTATGTTGGAATTTTTGTATTTTATTCAGTTATATAATTTAAGTCTTTCGCTAATGATTTTAATTCCATCACCTTTATTTAATGCCGTTAATTGTTAAAAAGGAACATGTGTTTAATGAATTTGTTAATTAAGTTGGCTTGCTTAGCTCCTATTAGTAGGCGCCATCACGACCCTCGAGGGTGGGAAATCCGGGTCGTGACAACAATAATTTCTTTTGTACATACACTAAGATGATAATCTTAACCAAATTGAAGTAAGAAAATTTACCCTCTGAATTGAAAAATAATGCCTTCAACAAAAGCCTTTGAATCTCTGTTTGGTCCTATAATTTATTGATACTACTATATACAAAGAGCATTAAGAATTTGATTTATTTTCATATGAAACTGTTTCTTGTCCTCATGTAGTGCCTTACAAGCATTCAAGTTTCTACACTAGACTAAATTGTTTGCTATAAGATTAATAAAATACTTATTCATCTAATGAGAATCCATGTTTGTACTAAATTAAAAGTAACATAAATTTTTTTTTGTTTCTTCCCTTAGTTAACAAAATAATCACTAATATTATGCTAAGTATGAGTAAAGGAAATCTCATATAGATTACCATGGAAAACAAAATTAGAATTCAATTACCTAACTTATTCTCCTCCTCCGTAAATCCGTTTGCTAGAAAAGAGCAACCCAACTTTGTGATTTTTGTCTTCGATGTTTCTGTTCGTTTTTTGCTTCTACCGAGTTAAATAGCTTGACCCCAATTCCTTTGTTTAGTTAACGTGGGGCTTTGACCATAATTCATCTCTTATTGTATTTTTTTTTTTGTTGCAAATTACTTAATTACCCTTTTTTTTTTGTTTTTTTAATGAGGAGTATTACAGAAAATTAGTAATTAATTTCATAATTGGAGCCTTGTTAATTAAATTTTGTGGTCCCTGCTGTGCCTAAATAATAGGAAATAAAGGAATCCTTTTTCTGGTGGAAAGGAAAACCTAACAGTTGGAAAAGGGTTCTAACCTTTAAAACTTGTGCTACAAATACATAAGGTTTTCCACCTAGAGGGAGAGCATATAGTGGCCGAATTTTCAGACTTTTTCCTAGAAAATTTCGCCCACACGAAATTACTATTTCCGGGTATTATTTGGGTAACACAGTAGAAGACCGTGGAACGTTCGGAGATTGTGATCGTGCGGGTGGTGGAGAATTCATTGAGTTGCTGTGGAATTGGAGGCTCACGTGATAAAGGAGTTTTGTTCACGCTTCAAGAGGTAACACGTTTATGCTAGTTGTCTAGATTACATGTGATTTAGATACTGGGATTGCTTCCGCTGCATATAACAATCCATCAATTGGCATCAGAGTCCACTCAAATCTAATTAGATTATAAAAACAAGTAGAGTTGGCTTACTCTCACACAGTCATCCACACGTTTCTGAAATCTATATGATTTCTGGTAGATGAGGCTAATTGTATTTCCAAGCTTTAACTAAAGACATATTTTGGGAGGGGGGGGGGGGGGGGTTTTTGTGGTTGTGTGTGTTGAGGGAGGAAGAACTAAGAAGAGAATAGGAGAGGCCAAGAGACAAGAGTGGAGAAAAGGTATTTATTCATCCTTAATTAATGATACGGGGATGACAAAATCCTGTTAGAAAGCTAATGTTGCATACTTTAACACATATTACGCGACGCGAATCTAAAATAGGTATCCCAAAGCGGGTAAGAAATACCAGCTAGCAAGCTATAATAAAAGAATTCTAGAACCAAACCATATGTTTATAATATAGTTTTCGCTTCAATTTCTTTTTCTGCGTGATTAAAAACGAATGATACTAGTTTCTTTGTTTCAATTTATGTATTTTATTTTCTTTTTAATTTATTTCGAAGAAGGCATCTTTCTATATCTAGTAACATTTTAACTTTACCTTTTCACATAGTATATTTAAGACCATAAGGTTCAAGGATATTTTGGTATGTTACACACTCCCTTTGTTCACTTTTACTTAGTAGGTATACTAAAAATAAATTTTTATTTTTACTTGTCACTTTACGTATATCAAAAGAAGACAATTTTTTTTCTTCATGTTATACCCACAGTATTTATTAGTCATTTCAAATCATTTTCTCAAATCCAATAAAATATGCATCAATTAATATGGGTATAATGGTCAAATTATGCACTTTATTTATTATTTCTTAAGGGGCGTGAAAAGTCAAAACGTGCCAAGTAAAAAGTGAACGGAGGGAGTGCATTTTTAGTTTAAGAATCAAGATTTAATAGTCTCTTATTTTTTTTAAACTTTGAATCTAATCAAACTATGACACATAAATTGAAAAAGGAGCAAATATTTCTTTTATTGAGAATTACAAAACAATCATCTTCTTAAAGTAGTCAATTCTTTCTGATGACGGTAATCAATAGTACTATCAAGGCAGGCGGCAGCTTTATTTCGTGAAAAGAAAATAAAATTGTTCCATAAAGAGAAACAAAATGAATAAGAAATTAAAGAAGGAACAAACACTTTGAAATCAACAATTTTCGTCTTCACCAATTTTTCTTTCTTTTGTTTATGTTTAATAGTTTTTCGCTGTTTTTTATCTTTGTTGTATATATTTCTTTCATTTAAAGGGATGCTGATCATGTGATATGCTACAACTATCTATAGTATAATTTTACCCTACGGTTCCATTATAAGTCTTTTTTCTATTTTTACTTTTCATGAGAAATTGCTTCACTACAGAAATAAAAAATAATAATTATAAAATAAAATAAAATAAAATTAGTTATGAATTTCGTCGCTTGTAGCTAATAATATTTCTTAGTAATCTATCGCTAATTCGTTCGAATTTTTCTGTTTATCAACAGAATTTGTCCGCCGAAATTTCTATATTTTAATAGTGCGTATTCTCGCAAGGACTAGGTAGACTCCAAGCGGTTCATTCACATCAAAATATAAATATATCAAGATGTACATAATATCGTACCTCCACTCCAATTAATACAGTGTCCACACAATTATTGATACACTTTCACTTTTTACACAAAAATAGGACAAAGTATAAATTTCACAAAATTAAAAATTTATTTCTCTAGAAATACTACACCAATGGACAAATCATTTGTCCTAACCTCCTTTAACATGAGGGAGGGTGTCCTTTTTGGTAAATACCTTAGATTCCCTTTGATTGTTAATAAACCAACATCCCGCGACTTTCAGTACATCTTAGACAACTTCAAAGCTATGTTATCAGGATGGAAAACTAATATGCTTTTAATGACGGGATGTACTACCTTAATAAAATCTACCTTGAACACACTACCAAACCACGTAATGCAATACATTAAAATACCTCCCCAAGTTATCCTAAGAATGAATCGATATCAAAGAAACTTCCTATGGGGTACTACTGAACACAAAAAGAAAATCTACTTGATTAATTGGTTAGTAGTACAAAGACCTAAACACCAAGGTGGCCTAGGTATTCAAAATCTAACTACTAAAAATAATGCCTTATTAGGAAACCTAGCTTGGCGTCTGTTTAAAAACCCAAACACCCTTTGGGCATCTCTGCAATTGAATAAGTATAAAAACAGCACAACAGTATCTACCACATCCCTTACATGAAAAAATATACAAGTAGGATGGAAACTTTGCCAACTAGGCTTAGTATGGAATATTGCAAGGGGAACGCATATCAAAAGTTGGAACGAGCCGTGGCTTGGACCTAATATTACCCTTCGAAATTCTATACATGGACCACTAAACTCTCAAGAAATACATGACACACTTAGCCACCACATCATCAACACAAAAATTGAAACAAACTCATTATTCTTTGTATTTCCGGAGACACCCTTTCATTGATTAACCAAATCCATATCCCTACTTTAACTAACTCCCACGCTTTTGATCAGATCATTTGGGGGCTCACTCCCAACGGCCAATTCTCTGTTAAATTGTTATACCATACGCTAGAAAAACCAAAAACAACCTACGCACATGATTATCTTTGGAAATTAAAATTACCTCCAAAAATAATACATTTCCTGTAGCTAGTCTCACATCAAAGATTAGCAACAGCTTCTTACCTATACCATATAAATATCACACAATCCAATACGTGCAATCTTTGTCTTCAGACCACAGAAACAATTAACCACCTACTATTTCAGTGCCCTATCACGACCACTATATGGTCTCAATTGAGGATTGACAATACTTTACATACTTGTGACATCCAACTCCTAGCACCCATCCAAATCATACACCATTTAATCAATAACACTAACAGCCTCCCTTTCAACTTGCCATCACGCATCCTTATCCCACACATAGTATGGCATATTTGGAAGCTAAGGAACCACTATCTTTTTAATAGAAACTCACACCCACCTCCTCCAATACAGCATTTGATAACACAGGCAGTAGAATATCATTACCTTATTCAACAAAATGCACAACCACAAACACGCACACACATGTATGTCAAATGGCATCCACCACCTTTAGGTAAAACTAAACTAAACACCGATGGAGCAGCCAAAACCAATACATCTAACAATGGTACAGGAGGAGTTTTCTGCAATACAATGGGACAGTGTATACTAGGCTTCATGGGTACAATATCTACAGGTAACTCCACCTATATGGAACTAAATGCATTATTACAGGGTTTGCAATTAGCATGGCTTCATCAACTCATACCGCTGGAAGTGAACGTGGATTCTACTGAGGTAATATCAATGCTTAACAAAGATAATTTGCACTACTCATCCACTTTAATGGAATGCAGGTACTTAATCCAGCAGCTGGGTAATCCTCCGATTATCCACACATACAGAGAGCAAAACTACGTTGCACATACTCTCGCTCAAAATGGTTCATCTGCTAATGTCAGAGACTACACAACAATCTTCACCCAGCCACTAACTTTTTTGCTACCACACCTTTTGGCTGATCAGCAAGGCACTGCCTACCCAAGATTGGTGAAGTCTACAAGCACGACAAACTTGTCCTACAGTCCCACCTTTTTGGAAAGAGATCACTCCAACGATCAAGATTTTGATTACAGTTTTTGTAGTGTATTGCAACAAGCTCCTTGTAATGGCACAATTTAAATCAATATAAGTTCGTCTGTTGACAAAAAAAAAAAATACATTACACTTCTATCTAAGATTGGTCTATTCATTTATTGACTTAACTATTTGGTATTTAAAATTTAGTGATAAACATTTTAACCTCGCTTTTTTTTTTTTTTTTTTTGTCTAAATGCAAAGGAAGGAAAGACATTTTGTCCAGTTTTAAAGTTAAAAGGTATATCGTGTCCGTTTATATTGAATCTGACCATCGGACCAGGTTAAATCGGCTCTAAATTAAGTAATATCAGCGGAAATAATACATCAATCATATGTTGAGTAACTTTTGCGATTATCACATAGGAACATATGTAATGTAAATGGTTGTTTCTCATGTCACTTTTATTTCTAGATTATCCTAATCTATACTAACAAAACTTTAATATCATTTCGTGCCACAATATATAGCAAGCCACGGGAGGAAGGTTGGCTACTTCAAATATTTCAGAATACACCCCATTATTTCTATATCAACTACATTTATTATAATAGGTTACATGCTTTATTTTAAAGTACATAATAGGTGCTTGTGATTGTCATAACTCATAACATGATAGTATAAGAATTTACATTGTTAGTGTTAGGTGTTTGTTCAGATTTTCTTACCATAATTGGTTTTCCTATCTTGGAAAGGGCAACATATTTACCATAATTGAGTTTTTCTTTTCCTAGAAGGAAATTATAAATCTCCCATATTTCCCATATTTGGCTAGTCTTTTTCTTGTAGGAAAAGATTTGGACTTCTATAGATTGAGGATCCTTCATTCTCATTCAACAGCATCCACAATGTAGCCATATAGGATTTGAGAGTCGTGTTTACGAGGAGAACTTTACGAGACAAGTGTTAGTGTGTCACTTGTGTTTGCTTCTTCGTGAGGTTGTTCTCTCTATATTTTGTACTCTCTTTTGTATAGTAGATTGCTCATCTCCGGCGTCGATGTAGGTCAGTTGACCGAACCACATTATATGTTTGTGTCTCTTTTGGTATATTTCTCTTTGTTGCATGATTTATCGTTGTTCAAGGTTTGCTTTGCTAGTTTCCGCATGACACCTGATTTTTCCGATCCTAACAGTGGTATCTGAGTCTTGGTTGTTTATCCGGGTTGTTACGGAATGGGGGCGAATATGAGCAAGATGGTATGTTTAAATGGGAGCAATTATAATGTTTGGAGAAGCAAGATGAAAGATTTATTGTTTGTAAAGAAGATGCATCTGCCCGTTTTTTCAACTCATAAACCCGAGAGTGTATCTGATGAAGATTGGGATTTCGAGCACCAACAAGTATGTGGATATATACGATAATGGGTTGAAGATAATGTTCACAACCATATTGTGAACGAGACACATGCAAGATCATTGTGGAAAAAGCTAGAGACTCTTTGTGCTTCAAAAACTGGGAATAACAAGTTGTTCCTGCTAAAGCAATTGATGACCTATAAATAGAAGGAAGGCAGCCCTATCCTTGATCAGATAAACAATTTTTAGGGCGTCCTTGATCAGCTGTCTGGAATGGGAGTTAATTTTGATGATGAGATACAAGGACTTTGGCTTCTTGATACTCTGCCAGACTCTTGGGAAACTCTTCGTGTTTCTTTGACAAATTTAACTTCTGGAGGTAAGGTGACCATGGAATATGCCAAGAGTGGTGTATTGAACGAGGAAGTAAGGAGAAAATCTCAAGGTTCGTCCTCACAAGCAGATATCTTAGTTACAGAAGACCGGGGGAGAGATAGAACAAGAAGCTCCTGGAATAGAGGTAAAAGTAGAAGTAAGTCTAGGTCCAAATACCATAATATTACATGCAACCACTGTGGCAAGGAAGGACATATCAAAAGGTTTTGCCATAAGTTGTTGCAAGACTAGAGAAGGAAAGAAAGTTGAAAACAACGAGAACAATGTTGCTGCTATTATTCGAGATGGCCTTCTTTTTGCTTATGATGAAAACGTCATCAATTTTGTATCTCATGAGACGAGCTGGATAGTAGATTCTGGAGCTACCTTACATGTCACACCAAGAAAAGATTTTTTCTGATCTTATACTCCTATTGATTCCGGAGTGTTAAAGATGGGCAATGCCAGTGAAGTTAAGGTGTTTGGTGTTGGCACAGTTTGTTTGAAAACTAATAATGGTTCAACGTTAGTTCTTCAAGATGTCAAGCATGCTCCATACTTTCCTTTCAATTTGATCTCCGCAGGAAGATTAGATGATGAAGGTTACCATAATGCCCTCTTTAATGGCCAGTGGAAGCTCACCAAGGACTCGTTAGTAGTGGCTCGAGGAGTCAAGTCTAGTCATTTATATGTGACATAGGGCTCTATTTTTAATGACTCCATAAATCTGGTGGAAAGTGACACTTTATCAGAATTGTGGCATAGAAGATTGAGTCATATGAGCGAGAGGGGGATTACGTATTTGGCTAAGAAAAGTTTGCTTTCTGGAGTGAAACAAGAAAAGTTGAAAAGGTGTATCCATTGTTTAGCTGGAAAACAGAAAAGGGTTTCCTTTCATAGCCATCCTCCCTCAAGAAAGCCTGATTTATTGGAGCTAGTACACTCTGATTTTTGTGGTCCTTTTAAAGTAACGTCAAAAGGTGGTGCACTTTACTTTGTGACCTTCATTGATGATCACTCTCGTAAGCTCTGGTGTATCCTTTGAAATCTAAAGATCAAGCACTTGGCGTGTTTAAGGAATTTTAGGCATTAGATGAGAGACAGACGGGGAAGAAATTAAAATGTATTCGCACTGACAATGGTGGTGAATATTGTGGTCCCTTTGATAACTACTGCAAGGAACAAGGAATTTGTCATCAGAAAACTCCGCCAAGACGCCTCAATTGAATGGTTTGGCAGAGGGGATGAATAGACCTCTAGTTGAAACAGTTAGATGCCTGCTTTCCGAGGCTAAACTTTCAAATACATTTTGGGCGGAAGCACTTAACACTGTTGCCTATGTTATCAATTTGTCTCCTGCTGTTGCTTTGGATGGTGATGTCCCAGATAGAGTTTGGTTTGCTAAAGATGTTTCTTATGATCACCTGACAGTTTTTGGGTGTAAAGCTTGTGTGCATGTTCCTAAAGATGAGAGATCGAAACTTGATGTCGAAACTAAACAGTGCATCTTTATCGGTTATGGCCAAAATGAGTTTGGGTATCGTTTTTACAATCCAGTTGACAATAAACTTATTAGAAGTCGTGATGCAATATTCTTTGAAGACCAGACTATTGAAGATATTGACAAAGTTGAGAAGACAGATTCTCAGAGTAATGAGAGCTTAGTTGATATTGATCCAGGTTCTATTGCTAAGGCACCTATTGCACATGAAGGAACCCAAGACAATTATGAAGATAGTGATCAAGATCAAAATGATCATCATGGTGTAGATGTTATGGATACTCCAGTTGATGAAGTTGTGGTTGATCAACAACCAATTCATGCTCAAGTAACTACTTTGAATGCTCCTGAAACCTCTCTTAGAAGATCTACAAGGGAGAAGATAAAATCCATGCGATATCCTCCTAATGAGTATGTACTTTTGACTGACATGGGAGAACTTGAGAGCTATGATGAAGACATGCAAGATACTCACAAAGATCAGTGGATAGAAGTCATGGAAGATGATATGAAGTCACTCCATAAGAATGGCACATATGAGTTAGTGAAATTGCCGAAAGGTAAGAGAGTTTTATCTAACAAATGGATATTCAGAATAAAGCAAGATAACCATACCTCTGCGCCTAGGTACAAGGCAAGGTTAGTTGTTGAAGGTTTTGGCCATAAGAAGGGAGTTGACTTTGATGAAATTTTCTCCCCTGTAGTGAAGATGTCTTCTATTCGTGTGGTTCTAGGCTTAGCGGCAAGTCTAGATTTAGAAGTTGAGCAAATGAATGTCAAGAATGATTTTCTTCATGGTGATTTAAATGAGGAGATTTATATGGAGCAGCCTGAGGACTTCGTAGTTAAGCTAGCAGATAAGCATGCGTTTTGTAGAAAATTGGCAGGCATGAAGCTTGTCAATAGTTCCTCTACTTGAAGACACATTTGGCCCCTTGGCTGGATGGGGAGTTTGTTGGGAATATGCCCATGTTGTCCACCCAAAGGCCCAATGTCCTAATCCTATTCTCTTTTGGTTTCCAATTCCTATTCGGAATTGGATTCGGCTTTTATTCCTATTTTGAGTGGGTTTTGTCTGTAAGGGAAAGCACCACTCATGATCTATAAATAGGACAACCTTGGAGAATTGTTCTATGATCATTGATACAAGTCTTTGAGAGACTTAAGCACATAAGAGTGATTTTTGAGAGAGCTTTCATCAGGAGAGAAGAGAGAAGAAAAGTATTTGTTTTGCTGCAGATTTTATTCCGACCAGCCAACTTCTATTCGTTAACCGTTGGATCGGGCTGAAATTTTGACTGTCACGACCCAAAAACCACTAGTCGTGATGGCACCTAACTCGATCCCCTAGGTATGCCAACTAACAGAAAATACAACCCAAAAGAGATTATAGGAAAATAGTAAAGAATTAGCTGAACATTCACAAATTGACCCAAAAACTGGTAGTACGACTCATGAGCTTCTAAGACTTGGAATTTACAAAGCCGGTACAAATAATTACACGATCTGTTTGAAATTTACATAAACAGATTACCAAAATCTAAGCTACCAAGGACAAGTGACAGCTATATCCGGAATGCACAAGCATCTTCAGAGTCATCACCCGACATCACAAGCAGCTTCGCTCCAAAAATCTGTACGCAATGTACAGAAGTGTAGTATCAGTAAAACCGAACCCATTTACTGGTAAGTATTTTGTCTCACCTCATCGAAGTACTGACGAGGCTTTTTTTGTTAAAAGGTACTTTCTGATAAAACCTGCACCGTAAATCATCAATAAAACTATACTATGATATAATAGAGATGAATACATGAAACAGATACGCAAAGCAATAACCGAGTGTTAATAGAGATCACAGTCTGGCATCTTCGAATACCTCGACCAATCCTTTCCTTAGAATGAAACCAATAAACCACAACCGTCAATTATTAACTTTCCTAGCATGAGGAATGTACTTAGATGTCAAGTCAATTGCCCGGCAACGCCCTTCGTACTTTTATCCCATCCTCACCCAATTTACGTATAACAGAACCAACTAGAAATACCGATAATAGGAATTACAAAGTAGAAAATAAATAAGTAGCTATAATGAACGGGGATATACATATGGGCAACAGTAAAAGACTAGTTAGAAAGCATGTGAGTGATGACAACAATTGGAAACAAGGAATACCAACTTCAACTAACTAGCATGATGGAGGCCTAAGTACAGATATAACAAATAAGAAGGAAGCACATGATCTTTACAAGTTAACAAGTAGAGGCATGAATGACTAGAATGGTGGAAGGCTTGTACCAAGTGCAACAGAATAGATACGACATGAGTGTAATTATAAAAGCAGGAAAATAGGCGTGATATTTGCAAGTTAAACAAGCAGAAGATATGAGCGACACAACAACAATTGCTATAGAGATAAATGACATAACAATAGCAACAAGTCACATCAGATCTGAGATTGCGACAATAACAGCTCAAGGTAAGACATAAATATATACAAGGGAAAACAGATATCACAATATAATGCATGTCCCTCATCCTCGCCTACACGAAAACACCCATCGTGCCATGACCTCACGATGATATAAAAGCATAACAGTATAGATAAAATGGCATGGCATCACCCTTCGTGCTTTACATTCTTATAACATGGCATGGTATCACCCTTCGTGCTTTACACTCACATAACGTGGCACGGCATCACCCTTCATGCTTTTACTCTCAATAATATGGTACGACATCACCCTTCGTGCTTTACACTCTCCCTCACATAATAATGTACAAATAATGGCACGGCATCACCCTTCGTGCTTTACACTCTTCCTTACCAAGCATATGTATATCAATGACAAACAGGGCAGGAAACATAAATAACATCAAGAGGAGTGTTTTTAACGGATATTCCAAACAAATTCCAATCACAACTTTCCAAGCCAACAATGGTTAAATAAACCCTCAAGAACTGTATTATTCAAATACTTCCACAAATCTCACAAATGATCCACAACACAAGTATAGAATCTAGTATCTCAAGAAAATCAGTTGTAGCAATGTATTAATGATTACGCATAGGGATGACCGAATTAGACACATCAATGTGTTCTCAGAATCCCATCAAATTTGATCAAGTTATAATAGGCTAAGTCTTGATTTCTAACATTTAATACTATGTTCTTAGTATCTAGAAGTCAAGTGAGGCATGAATCAAGAAGGTCACGTAGTTCTACAAGACATAATTATAACATAATCTACCCCCGAGCATGATTAATCCCGGCGCATACATATAAGCTCGTCACCTCATATATATATTACCCCCGCATGTAGCAAACAATTTCAAATAGGAGAAAAAATTCCCTCAACAAAGTTAGGCAAGACACTTACCTCGAGCAAGCAAATTACAATGCCGAGCAAGCCAAGTGATGCTCAAAAAATGCCATCACGCGCTTAGTGACCTCCGAACGGCTCAAAACTAGCCAAAAGCAACTCAAATATATCAAATAAAGCCCAAGGAAACAATTCCAAATGATAAAGATCGAATCCTAAATCAAAATCCCAAATCTGGCCAAAAATCACACTCGGGCCCACGCCTCAGAACCCGATTAAACTCATGACATCCGACAACCCATTCAATTATGAGTCCAACCATACTAGTTTCACTCAATTCCGACTCCAAATCGATGTTCAAAACTCAAAAATTCATATTATGAAACTTTAGGCCAAAACCCCCAATTTCGTCTTTAAAATTGATCAACCAAAAGCTAAAATTGAAGTTATATTCATGGAATATAACCAAAACCGAGTAGAGAATACTTACCCCAATTCATATAGTGAAAATCGCCTAAAAAATTGCTCAATTCCGAGCTCCCCAACTAAAAATATGTTAAATGAACAAAACCCTCATTTTAACACTGTTCTGCCTCGTTTCTTGTGCCAAATGATCTCGAAACTCGCTTTTGATGCCTCCAATGTATTCCTTGTGAAATTCTAGTCAAGTTAGGCTCTTAAATCACTCTATTTGATTTTATATTGAAGGAGATATGTTGGTTTCAATATTTGGAAATAGTGCAGATTTTTAAATACGAAGTCAATGGCAATTTCGTAATTAATCTGAAAAATATGGCAACTCAATTCTTAATAAAATGACCATAAACTCCTCATATGATGTTCAAATTCGACGATTGTTTTTGCTATAGCACTGTAATTACGATACAGATCTAATGGTTCAATAAAAACAGAAATTGGAGCTCATTTGCTTAAAATAGTACCATTTACGCTTGAAGAAACAACGTCGAAACATAAAAAAACGAGCGCAACACAACCTAAACCTATCCGAAACTCACCCGAACCCCTAGGGACCACGTCCAAACATACCAAAAAGTCCCATAACATAACATGGTCTTACTCGAGGCCTCAAAAAATACATAACAACATCGAAACGACGAATCACACCTCAATCCAAAAATCAATGAACTTGAAACTTCAAACTTCCACAACCGATGCCGAAACTCATCAAATCATGTCCGATTGACCTCAAATTTGGCACACAAGTCATATTTGACATTACAGGCCTACTCCAACTTCCGGAATTGAAATCTGACCTTGATATCAAAAAGTTCACTCTCGGTCAAACTTTCCAAAAATCCAACTTTCGCCATTTCGAGCTAAATTCAGCTACGGACCTCCAAATCACAATCCGGACACGCTCCTAAGTCCAAAATCACCCAACGGAGCTAACGAAACCATAAAAATTCCAACCCGAGGTCAAATACTAAAAAGTCAAACTCGGTCAACTCTTTCAAATTTAAAGCTCCCTAATTGAGAATCATTCTTCCAAATCAGTCCCGAATAACCTGAAAACCAAAACCGACGATTCACATAAGTCAAAATATATCATGCGGAGCTACTCACACCCGTAAACTATCGAGCGAAGCGCAAATGCTCAAAACAACCAGTCGGGTCATTGCATTGACTGAGTGTTCGTAACATCTTGGTTTTTGATTTGAACGGTGGAGTTCGGATTTGGAGGCCTGTAGCATCTGATTTCGAGCCTCGAACAACAGCTTCATTTTTGTGAGTTCTCCTCTTTCGTCAATTGATTAGTTGTTGCCTTTGTTGCTATTATTGCTCCGTGTTTGGCACTATTATGTAGCCAATTTGGAGAACTTTTGTAACCATGTTATTGTTATAGTGGATCTTTTTGGATCTTTGTGATCCCGTGGTTTTTACCTTCGATTTGAAGGGTTGTCCACATTAAAATTTGGTGTTCTTTATCTTCTTTATTTTCGGATTTGCCTTTTCCTCGACATAACATTGGTATCAGAGCGAGGTTCAGGACAAGTTCATTTTGGTGGGTTCAGTTCTAGCCGCAACCTATTTGACGATAATCAGTATTTTTATCTAAGAAATTTGACCGGGTGCTACTCACATTGAGACAAACTTTGAAATGGAGACCTGGAGATGCAACGTGTTGAGGCTATTTGAAGAAGGTGGATCAAGTTTATTTTGTCAGAAAATTCAGGCCAAGGGGTAGATGTTGATACCTAATTTTTCCTCAAACTATTTTTAAATTTGCATATATGCCTTCAAAATCACTTTTTATAATAACTAGTATTTTTCCATAATTTTCCATATTATTATCAATTTAGTTTCTAATTTATTCAGTATTTTATATCCAATAATTATTCATAAATTGCATTACAAGTAATTTCAAAGTATTTCTTAGCTCAATATATCATTTTTAATCCTATTAGGATTTAATTATTTCACAAATTAGCCAATTCAGCATTGTTTGGCTATAATTACAATAATTTTGCAATTATAGCCTAATTGTACACTTTATGCTATTTTAATTCAATAATCAGTCATTTCATATTTTTCATATTATTTAATTACCTTAATTTCACCTATTTAGCTTTAATTTCATTTTATCTAATTATTAGCTATTTTTATTAATTATTTATCTAATTTATTTGGGTATTTAAATAGTAGCCACTCTTATTTAAATTATAACCTAAAACAAACCAACCCCAAACCCAATTAAATAACCCATCAGACCCAAGTCCAAACCCAAAACCATACCCGACCCAATCCCTGGTCCAATCTGGACCGTTGATCAATTCTAATCAACAGTCCAGATCCCCCTTACCATATTAAACCCTAACGACTACCCCTCCCCCATCTCTCATTTCACCCTCTCATTTATCTCTCAACCGACCCTCTCTCTATCTCTGATTCTCTCTAGAACCTTCTCTTCTCTCCTCCTCTCCGATGGACCCTGTCCACCTTCTCCGGCCACCTCCCTCGCCGGAAATCATGGCCTCTCATCATCTCCTGGCCTTTGCTTCACCCCACGCCGGTTTAACACTACCCTGAGGTCCTCAGGTGAACCTGGAGCGGTTCAACTCCTATCCATGGTCTTTCACGCCATTTTTTAGCCATCCATAGCTGTTTGAGTAAGAGCTATGGCTTTTCCGGCTAAAACCGGTAACACTTTAAGGTTTTCTCATCTTCTCTGGGTTCTCTGAAACCCTAGCTCTTAAGATTTTCCAATTTCTTTTAGATCTGTCTAAGTTCTGTGTATATTATGAGCTTTTGTTGTTTTCCTCAAAGGTTTTTCCGATTTTTCTAAAATAACTCCTCTTCTTCGAACTAGGGTTCTTAAACACCTTTCGAAAACGCTTCTTTCTTCTGATTTTTGTATTAATCCGCAAACGTTTGTTTAAGCTTTTTCCTCTATTCGAGTTATTCTGATAAAAACCCTAAATTCGTCTCTTAAACTTCTTAGATTTGTACAGATCTGAGAAAGATTGAACTTATTTTACTTGTTTTATGGAAAATCTCCTGATTTTCGAGTGGTTTGTCATCTTCCTAAACTAGGGTTTTTGAAAATCTTTTCTTCGAAACACTTTCCGGTTTTAAGTGTTTCTATGTGTTTTGACTGATTTTGTTGAATTCTTCCTTGACCCTAACTAGCCTACGTCGAAAACCCTAATTTTTCGGGTTCTAGGTTTGGTTGTATTAGCATGACTTACTGATTCTCATATTTCTTTTGAGTTTTTGTGACTGCCTTGCCTTGATATGCTTCTGCTGAGTTTCTCAGCCTAGACTTACATCAATTCTATGTGTTTGTATTCATCTTGACTGTTCGCGTCAAGACTTGCATCTTTCTCACTGATTCAGTATCGTTTTATCTTCATATTTTGCTAGAGTCGTGTGCTAATTCTTGACTACCCATTTCTTACTCTATTTATATGTTAAACATGCTTACTCTTTTCCATGATTTTCTCTTTGATTGATTCTGAATTCCTTATTACTTGGTGTGATTTTAATATTTCCCTTTAGACCCCCCGACCCCTACCTTTCCACTTAATTTGATTAGTTGCTTGCCTTAGTTAATTTTCCTTGCCTTGTGTGCATTGCTACTGATTGTCTCCTTAGTTTGAAAACTTTCTAAACCTAGCCTTAATTACCTGTTCTATACCGGTACTATTTTTGAAATCTTTCCTTATTTGTTATACTCCAGTCGTGTATGATTTCTTTCCTTACTTGCCACCTGCTCTTTACCATTTACACTGACTCCCTTAATTAAAGGGAGATTCGAACCCATTTTTTATACTGAGTTCTATAATTACTGAAGAATTGATTCTTGCCTTATTTTAACCAGTTTTCAAACTACTATATAAATGGCTCTCTTCTACAGTCTTAAGACACGAACAATAGTTCAGAATACACACACACACACACTCAAACTCTCTCTTCTTTCTCTGCCACTTGTGCTAACTACTTGTCTAGCCGGCTGAAAGCTAAGGCTAGACCGTGGAACTCTACTTGCTTTACTTTCTGCAATTTACTTCTTCAACTAGTATGTCTCTAGTTTAAATTTGAAACTCAAATGCTTGCTATTGTACTAGTTATTCAATTTGTTTCGATGATTGATGTTGTCAAGCATGTCTAAATTCTTGCCTTGTGTGTAATCATCATATCAGACTTTACTTAGTTCTTTGATACTTGTCCAGTATGTTCACTTAGTTCCCTTACCCCTCCCTAACTGGTATAACCATGTAGTGTCAAACTTTGTTCAACAAAACCCATGTCTTCAACATGATCCTGCTGCACTCTTCCCTATGTTTTAAGTGTCTGTTACCATGACTGATTTGATCAATGGATTCATAGTTGTTCTATATATTTGTTGCATCAAATGTTTCCCCATTTATGTGGTTTCAAACCTGTATGTTCCCAATGCCTCCTTTCCCTGTTTGTGTTTGCACTATGATTTGTTTTTGAGTTGCTGATTGTCCTGTTTCTTTTCTTTTCACTAAGGAAAACCCTTCTACTGCCTTCCAAAACTTATTTCAAACTAATCATTTTCAAAACTGTTTCCAACTCAACTCTTTTAAATCTATGTCAAGCACTCTCACACATACTCTTAGGACACTAGGTT
>NW_017670363.1:378906-384685 GCF_001879085.1 Nicotiana attenuata | reverse complement strand
TAACATGCCTATAGGACTTCCTGAATTTTGCATCATCATCTATCACTAGGCAAACCTGTTTATAGGTTTAAAATAACTAACAACATTTAGATACCATGCCCATAGGACTTCTGCACTCTTGTTTCGATTGTAAAAAAAATGTTTTAAAATCAATAGCACCTAGAAAGCATGCCTATAGGAGTTATCAACTAAATCTGAATCGACCATTCGCTTATAAGTCTAAATCAGTAGTAGCAAATGCTTAACATCTGCAAAATTTATGTTTTTAACAAGTCCTCTTCTTTAAAATCAATATACTTCTTTTCTGAAACTAATAGATATCATGCCTATAGGTTTTTGTTCAACACTTACGCAAGCCATAGGGTAACTTATAAATTGAATCAGATTTTATTAACTACAGCCAGCAGGCAGGCCTGATTCGGGCTTCTTATCTGAAATATGTAATAGATCAGTCTGCCACAACTCTTAAGTTTAATCAGACCCTAATCAGTACGTGTAAAGAGATGCTAAACTATATGTTTCTCTTTGTTTTTAAGGAGGTTTGTTTGAGCCCTTTCTATCTGTTGTGTGTTTCTTCCCCATATTTGTTACATATGTGTTTTGATTGTCGCCTTAGAATTTTGTCCTTTGAAACCATAAAACCTCACATCCCTTCCCTTTAGGATTAGTAGTCCCAAATACCTCCGGGGCTGATAGGATGGGGGCGGGTAATAGCATGCAATAAGTAAAACGAGACCATTTCGCGTTTAATACCTTAACAGGGTGGGAAAGGGTAGATATGGATATGATGACCACGCGATAACACCACGTGTATAAACGGTTACAGGGTGTTGTGTGGGGGTGATCCATATTATTTATAAACCTAGGACCCCCCTCCCTTTACTTGTTCATTTCAAAAACTTCTTTTCTCAAACTTCAGCTTCTTTAACTTCTTTTAATTTTAATTACTTACCATAATTATGTGAAAACCCCTCCCTTTACTGGTTTATTTATTCAAAACTGCTTTTTCTTAAATTCCAGCTTCTTTAACTTCTTTTAATTTCAATTTCTTGCAACCATTACATGAAAACCCCCCTCGTATTTGTAATTCTCGCTTGTCTACTTGTTGTTTGCACTTAAAGTCACAATTTAGTATGGCCAGGAACCACACTAGTGGATCTCGAGGGGTTCCTAACACCTTCCCCTCGGGATAATTTCAAGCCCTTACCCAATTTCTGGTTTTCTAAATCAAAGTTCTTCTTATTGTCCTAATGCACTTAATCATTAGGTGGTGACTCTTCAATTCAAAATCAATTTCCGAAAGGAAACGAGTTGTCCTCCCAAATGTCATAAACCTGATTTCGTGAGAAAAAGGGGGCATCGACGGCGTGGCGACTCTGCTGGGGATATCATTAAGGCTTTTACCATTTCATGCTATTTGTGAGTTTATGCTTCTTTATATATCTTTATTTGCTTAAATGACTTTAAGTATTTTTTCCTCTTCTACCTCGGAACTAACTTGGCTCTTTGTTTCTTTCCTTTATTTCTCTTAATGCTTTCCTTTAATACTGTTGTAAATTATGAGAAACTCTTGTAATTATTACTTTATGAACGTGCAAATACGTGACAACTTGTTTAATTATTGTAACTGCATATTCAATATCATATTCCACTCGTGCTAAACAAAAGACCATAGAAACGTTTATAATGAGTGGTTGCGCCCTTCCGGTATCATCACCCCTAAATCCGACAAAGGCATATTTGCGGTAAAACCAGTCGATCAACGGTGTAGTCGACGGTTCCGCGCCTTTTCCTCTTGAGTTATCCGCTCAAGGGTACCAGTCTAAAACCCTATAGAAGCCCTTTCTCTTTAAATTATCCATTGGGTTTCCTTGAAACCAAAAACGGACCTTATCACGTTCTGTGCATTTATTTGGAGGACTAAAATGCTTTTATGCTAATTGTTGATATTAAAATAGTCGAGTCTGGTGGGGGTAAGGGCCTAACCTTTTTGACTTGCAGAAAATGAGGCACGAGGTCCCCAGATTCGGCTTGGTCACCAACATCCACCCCAAATTGCTAAACTGGTGGGGAGTTCTTCATTCCAGCGATCAAGCTCTTGTCAGGAAATATCTAGGAAATCTACCTTCTCTCTTGGAAATTCAACCCAACAACAAAATCATAGAAGTTGCCACTCTATTCTGGGATTGTGATAGGTCTGTGTTCCGCTTCGGAGACATTGAGATGACACCATTGCTTGAGGAAATAGGAGGATTGGCTGGAATACCGTGGGAAACTCCGGGTTTGTTAATGCCGGAAAACCGCAAGGGTAGAGGTTTTCTCAAAATGATGGGTCTAAAGAAGAATCCACACTTGACATGTTTGTAGGAGTCGTACATTCCCTTTGACTACTTGTACGAAACGTACGATCACAGTAAATCTTACCGTACTTATCTTGACGAATTCTCCCTTACATCATTAGGGCATATCCATCGAAGGGTCTTTGTCTTCATGTTCTGTTTCTTGGGGATGATAGTGTTTCCAATGAAGAAAGCAAGAATCCATACCAGGCTAGCTATGGTCACCAAAACTCTAATGGAAGGAATCGACGGACAACCATTCAGTCTTGTGCCGATGATCATTGCAGAAATATATCGAGCCCTAGAAAGGTGTCAACAGGGAGCCAAACATTTCGAGGGTTGTAATCTGCTACTTCAACTTTGGCTCATGGAACATCTCCAAAAGGGTGAATACCGACAGGAAATCCATCGTAGGGACTGGGACGATCATATCACTTTCATCATCCAAAGCGAATGAATTACATGCCCAACATGTTCGCCCAATCGGAGAGTGCTAGAGAATGGGTCGAACTGCTTGATTATCTTACTGAGGACCGAGTGCAATGGATGTTCGAGTGGTTCCCTACTGAAGAATTCATCGTTCGATCCAGGGATGCGCCATTTCTGATACTGATCGGTTTGAGGGGAACCTACCCTTATGTCTCCCTCCGAGTTATGAGACAAGAAGGCAGGAAGCAGGTTATACCAAGGGTCGACAAAATGAGTCACTTCCGGGCTGATTTCCAGAATGATGATAGTCCGTACAGGTGCTAGGCTCAGCATATGTGGCACTGCAAAATTGTCCTGGGAAAGGACCCTATCGAACCAGACAGATACCATGCTAGTTGTACCCCATATATTCGGGCTGGCTGGAAGACAATCACAATGGTTTGGGTCAACCCGGATTTGTTCGAGGTCACATGATCATCGATGAAAAGGCTGAAGCACAGGTCAAGTACAACCAACTGCGCAAGAGGATTCGGGAATGTGAAAATAAACACCGTGAAATACAAGAAGCCAATCAAAACTAATTGAAGAATGGAAGGATATGACTGTCAGCGCCATCAAGCGACTAGTCTGTTTGGAGCGGGGTATAGTGGAGCTGGAAAAGAAGTTTCTGAAAAGGGTCCAAGACTGCCAAATTGCTGAAGGAAATGTAGGGGGACATCTGGCCAGAGCTTACTTGCTACTAGGACTGCGCG
The DNA here is from genome assembly GCF_001879085.1 of Nicotiana attenuata. Lineage (NCBI taxonomy): Eukaryota > Viridiplantae > Streptophyta > Magnoliopsida > Solanales > Solanaceae > Nicotiana > Nicotiana attenuata. The sequence goes on along the minus strand of NW_017670363.1, from coordinate 381,165 downwards.
AGTTGGGAGAACTGTTCGAGGGAGCTAACAATGTCGAGTCTGGGGAAGGTCCTTCTGGGACCAAATAGATAGAAATTTCCATTTTCGCTTTATAAGATGTAATAAGGCCAATGGCCATTAGTGACTTTTAATTATTATTTAGTGTCTTTTTGGGATTCGTCTACCTTTTATCAATAAAATGAGGCATTTAGCATTCTAAGTTCTCCAAATTAATTGTCGCCAGGCCTACCTTGGGCACAACAAGGTCCCCAAAATTAGGACGCGCTTTATATTTCCTGCACTACATGTTTAAATATTGCAACATTTTTTCCTTCCTTATGATCCTTACTGACTTATCACCTTTTTGTTTTTACTTTTTGTTTATTCCCCTCCCCAAAGGTTAGTTCGTGAACTCTGGCAACATCATCATCCAGGGGCCCTCCACCTACTCCTCCTCCCAGTCCTGTCAGACACAAAAGCAAAAGAAGAATGGAAGATTCGAACAACTCAGCTGAATGGGTAGAGGTCACTCGTGGTGCTCTGGTCTCCAAGGAAAATACCTCTCAACTAGAATAGAAACTATTGAAGTTCCAAGAAGAACTTGATCATGTCTGGAATTTGGCAAGTCTGTCATTTTCCCTCACCACTCCAGAAGTTACTTTCCCAAAAACTCAGAATCCCATACCTCCACAAAATATCCCAAAGCAACAAAACCATCCCGCTCCTCACCACCACTGCAATACTTGCCACGATCCCAACTATACTCCACTACTCATCCCGGAACCTTTGAACTCCACAAATGACCACTACCACACCCAACACAATACCCCCATCTACGTGGAGACTGTGCCACACTCCGCCCATCCCATCTCAAGCACACCCGAGTCCAATGATAAGAACTCGCTAATCAGAAACTTGGCCGAAGAGCTTAAAAGGTTGACCACCAGAATTCAAGGCGTTGAAGGAAGTAAGGGAATTGAGGGGCTAAACTATGAAGATCTATGCATACAGCCCGATGTCGAATTGCCCGAGGGGTACAAACCTCCCAAGTTCGAAATGTTTGATGGTACAGGGGATCCTAGGGTTCACTTGAGAACATACTGCGACAAGCTGGTCGGAGTAGGAAGAGACGAGAAAATCTGCATGAAGCTTTTCATGAGAAGCCTGAAAGGAGATGCTCTGTCTTGGTACATTAGCCAAGACCCAAAGAAGTGGTCGAACTGGGTAAGCATGGCATCTGACTTCAAGGATAGATTCAGGTTCAATACGGAAAATGCACCGGATGTGTTTTACATTCAGAATTTAAAGAAGAAACCCACAGAAACATTCCGTGAGTATGCCACTCGTTGGAGATCAAAGGCTGCTAAGGTCCGACCTGCTTTAGAGGAAGAACAAATGAACAAGTTTTTCGTCCGGGCTTAGGACCCGCAATACCATGAAAGACTGATGTTGATCGAGAACCATAAATTTTCTGACATTATCAAGCTTGGAGAAAGGATTGAGGAAGGTATCAAGAGTGGTATGGTTACGAACTTTGAAGCCTTGCAAGCTACGAATAAGGCTCTACAGTCTGGTGGTACGTCCAAGTAAAGGGACGTAGGCGCCGTGATGGTTGCACAGAGAACCAAATCACCTGTCAAATACCAAACTTATCCAATACCTCCACTTACATATCAGCCCACTCCAAATTACCAAACACCCACACCTTCCTACCTAACTCCTCCGCCTACTTATCAATCACCTCCACTTCCTACATACCAACCTGCTTCACCCAGATATTCCCAGCCCGCACACGTCTACCAAGCTTACAACACTCAACAATCCCACTATCAATCACCTCCCCCTCGTCAAAACTTTCCTAGACCTCGACCAAATTTCGACCACAGACCTCCCAAACAGTATACTGCCATTGCTGAACCAATTGACCAGCTGTACGAAAGGCTCAAAGTTGTTGGTTATGTCACCCATATCCCTGCTATAACCCCTGAAACCCTTCCCAATGGGTCAACCCAAATAAAACATGTGCATACCATTCTGGCATGAAGGGGCATACCATTGATGAATGTCGTTCCCTGAAGGATAAGATCCAGGATTTGATTGAAAACAAGATCATCGTGACAAAGAGCCTGCTTCGAGTGTCCGCAATAACCCTCTACCAGACCACAAGGGTGGATGTTTTCATATGATTGAAATTGAGGATGATTGGGATCCCAAGGGATCAATCGGTTTGATCGCAGAAGGCGATGATCCAAAGGAACCAACACTCATCCTTAATCCGAT
>NW_017670363.1:330190-374508 GCF_001879085.1 Nicotiana attenuata | reverse complement strand
GTTGGGCCACATGATGAAGCGGTTTTTGTCTTAAGCAAGTAAGATACTCGACAGGTTATTTTTGTATTGACATATGGAGACGGATTGCATTCCAGTGATGTCGAAAGTGCCCACGCTGTCAGATACATTGCTGACATGTTATAGTAACCTCCCAATGAGCTTAATGCAAACAAAAGCTCGCCTATGGGCCGTTCGGCCGCATGTGGAATGATGTCTATCGGACCAATCAAAACCTGCCCCATCAAAACGGGCACAGGTTTAATCCTAGTAGCAATGACTATTTCACCAAAGATGGGTTGAAAGCAGTATCCTATAGAGCAGTGGACTAAGAAAGTCATGGCAGATTTGTCCGCGACCGCGTTGTTCTGTCGATTTCGGAATTCCAGAGTCAATCATTACTGACAATGTTCCAAAACCTCAACAGTTGACTTAACAAGGAAAGCTATGTGTGAGACCTTCAAGATAAAACACAAGAACTCCATAGCCTTACAGCCTCAGATGAATAGAGCCGTAGAAGCTGCCAATAAGAACATCAAGAAGATACTAAGGAAGATGATAGAAGAAGCGTAAACAGTGGCAAAGAAGTTATCATTTGCTTTATTGGGGTACCGCACCACAGTCCGCACATCAACTGGGCAACTCCCTACATGCTGGTTACAGTACAGAATTCCTTCCTTAAGGATCATACAAGAAGCTGAGCTCGACGACGCAGAAGTGTAAAAAAGTCATTATGAGCACTAGCTCTTGTAGATAGGAAATGAATGAATGCAGTTTGTCATGGTCAGCTTTATCAGAACAGAATGTCCAGAGCTTTCAACAAGAAGAGTCAAACCAAGACGTTATATCGGGGCAGCTGGTGTTAAAGAAGATTTTTCCACATCAAGATGAAGCCAAAGGGAAGTTCTCTCCATAATGGCAGGGTCCATACATGGTTCATCGGGTTCTGACAGGAGGAGCCCTTATACTTGCAGAGATGGACGGAGAAGTCTTGACCAAAACCAATCAATTTCAGATGCAGTCAAGCGATTACTATGTGTGACCATTTATGATTCCTTATGTTAATTTGAACTACGTCTGACTTGATTCCCATTAAGAGGGATAACGTAGGCAGACTTATGGGTTCGGTCACAATTCAATAAAAATTTTCATTCCTCCCCGCAATTGGAAAACTAGGCAAAATTTTAGGAGGACCCTCAAAAATTCCTGATGTAATTCCAGACCGATCATCGCAAAGCAACCGTCAGAAGTAGCAGCCCAGTAAACGGGGCAGAATTTTGAGGGAGGACCCTCAAATTCCGAAGCGAGAAAGTATGCAATGTCCTGAACCGCGTCACAGTCGTCGGTTCATCTAAAAAATATTTCTTTAAATATACACTCATGTCCTATTTTTTACAAACTCATGCATGTCTTATTTACCAAAATTGCTTGTTTAGCAACGCTACCCCCAATGATACGACAGGTATCACCAAAAACAGAGCCAAGCAGTCAAGCAAAGTTGGCGCGACACGAACTAACCTTCCCCCTTTACAAAACTCATCGATTTTTCTTTGGAATGCAGGACCCAAGTCGCAAAATCATATATATACACTCGTACTGTTCATGGAAATAACAAATCTCAGAACTGTTCACCCTCTGTTCACAATTGCTATCCATACAAATATCGCCGCAGCCACGTATCGCAATAGCTATTAGCTATCACTGAGAAATTGTATTACTATTCATCTTTCATCTCTTGCATAAGGCTACCATTCTGCCTTCCGAGGTTAAGCTCTACCTCCATCTGCATTTCTTGCATTGCATAAGGCTACCATTCTTGCCCTTCCGAGGTTAAGCTCTACCTCCATTCTGCATTTCTTGCATTGCATAAGGCTACCATTCTGCCTTCTGAAGGTTAAGTTCTACCTCCTGTCTGCATTTCTTGCATTGCATAAGGCTACCATTCTACCTTTCCGAGACTAAGCACTGTCTCCATCTGCATTTCTTGCATTGCATAAGGTTACATTGTGTCTTCCGGAGACTTAAAGCATTGTCTCAATCTGCATTCTTGCTTGCATAAGGCTACCATTCTGCCTTCCAGACTAAGCCATGTTCTCCAATGCATCGCTGAAAATCGTCACCTTCATTCTATATCTTTCATGGCTGAAAGATCGCCACCTTTATTTTCACTTGCTTGCTGAAAGATCGCCACTTTTTGTTTGCATTGTTAAATTCGCACATCTAACTTTGCATGGCTGAAAGATCGGCCACCGTTTATCTTCACTTGCATGGCTGAAAGATCGCCACTATTTTTCACTTGCTTCTGAATTCGCTTATTTGCTTGCATTACTAATGATCGCCACCTTATAGTGTGTATGTCATGCATCGGCTGAAAGATCGCCATTTAATTACGCTTCATGGGCTGAAAATCTCCCACCTATGGCATTTCATGTGCTGAAAGACGCCAAATTGTCCAAGTGCGTTCATGTTTTCGGATGGTGTGTGTCACTCTCTTCATAGCCCGAGAATGCCACGCCATGGCGCTGAGGACCCTTTTATCTCTGCGAGGTAGTCATGATTCGAAGGCATCATCGGCTCGAAGCGAGTCATTCTCATAGCACCGGAGAAGCATCATTTCATATCCTTTCGAATCTTTCTTATTATATGTTCCATGGCCCAGGACATCATGGTCCGGAGGACTCATCCCTAAACGTCCAAAGACAGCATCATGGTCCCGATGTGGGGAGGAACTTGTCGATCATATTTAAATTTATGCCACAACTATAATTCGCATATTGTTATTGCAGGTAAACCGGCGAGCAACGGCCCATCTCAGCAGGAACATCCCGCTCTGGTTACTCGCAGCCCTATTTAGACTCATTAACACACCCATCCCAACGCTAAATATCGCGTCGATTCTTGAAAGTCTCCATCGACATCTTATCGACGGATCCTAACTACATTATGGCCTGATTCTAGGACCCGGGGATTATAGGCGCTCAGGAACCAGGGGCATGGTCAATCTCTTCAAATAACTTCACTCAGTCAAAAATTTAGCCGATTCATGTCTTACCCGAGTGGTGTGACAACTTCCTTTCATCCTTCCCGGTAAAGATGTGGACTGTTGATACCCAAACTTTTCCTATGTACTTTTTTACATGGCAGTGTAATGTATCTTTCAAAATAGCATTATATAAGTATGCCCAATGTTTTAGTATTTTTTCCTAATTTTAAAGGATTTTTTAAATCAATTATTGCCCCATTTTAGCAGTACAAAAAACCAATAATTTATTCTCAAATTATCATTTTGTGAATAAACTATTTTATTCTCATATATAACAAAAATATAGCTATGAGTAATTTAGTAAGTTTCATACAAATTTATGTTGTATTTTAAAAGCTAACTTACGGTACAATGCAATTTAAGTCTCTATTTTAAGAATTAACAGCACTTTTAATTTATAAGAATATATCCATTATTTTTTAATTTAGTGATTACATATTATTGTTTATATAGTTCTTTCAGATTGTTTAAATAAAATCATTACTATTTTTACAAATTTAAAACGAAAAGAAAACTGGCTATTTTAAAAATCTGGCCTCAATTTTAATTTCAATATATAGCCAAAATTGGTCCTGCTATATTGACCCAATTTCGAATCCAATTCCGACCAGCCAATTCCATTTAACCCAACCTTAACCCTTTTAAATTACCCGACCCAAACCCCTTTTATCTTGCGTTGATCTCTGAGATTCAACGGCCCCTTGTCCAAGACCTTCCCATAATTAAAACCCAAAACGAGCTACCCTTAATCCGTCATTTCCCATCTTCACAACGCGTCCAAACCGCTCCCCCCCCCTTCTCAAACTCTCTCGAAGTTCTTGAAACCCTAGCCTCTCTCACCATCTTCAACCACAAACCTCACCGAAATCCATGACTCTCCGGCCGATGGATGGCCCGAACCCATCTCTCTCTGCTTTTTAAACACTTGGGTCGAAGTTTCAAGGTCTGACCTCGATGCTTCCATTCAGATCTTTCTCCGATTCAAGTTCATGTGCCTCTCTCCTCCTTGCTCCGCGCTATCCAAGCATTATGAGAGCCATCTCATGCTTATCAGACTCAAATCGACTTTTTCCAAGCCTTTCTCGTTTTAGATTCCTCTGAAACCCTAAGCTACTCGAGCTCTCTCTGATTATTTCTTTAGATTTATGTATATATCTGTTGCACTACTGAGAGTTTATAACGTTTTCCCCAATTTTCTTTCAAAATTATCCGTTTAAAACACCCTTTTCTTCGATTTAGGTTTTCTGAAGGGTTCAAAATATTTTTCCGACTTGGCCTTTCCTTTCTTTGTGTGTATTTGCAGCGCATTGTGCTTTTGCTGTTTCCTTATTGCGTTCTCTTCTTACCCCCTACATGATTCTCTTTGTGCTTTGTTTTTCTTACTGTGTCCTAGACCATGCTCGCATGTTGTCTTGTTGTGTTTTCCTATACGTTCTTTTGCTATATTTTTCCGGTATTTTTGCTTTCCTAGCTGTTGTATTTCATACTGAGTTTCTTCATGTTTTGTTTGCCTTCTACGGACCTTGTTGGAGTTCCCTTTAAATGTGTTTCGTTCTACTATTTTCTTAAGTGTTATACTATCTCTTTCTCTTCTCTAACTTGTTTAAGTCCCAGTTTCTTTAAATATTCCTTCTACTCTCACTATGCTTCAAATCAGTTTCTTTCACTCTGTTTGCTCGAACTGGCTATTGTATCTGTTGTTTCTCATGAGTCTCTGAAAGAGATCTAGTGATCCTTGTTTCAATTACTTGCCTCCTCATCTCTATATCTGATATCGAAGTGGAAACCCTAGAAGTTGGGGTTTCTTAAACAATGCGTTGGGTCAAGGTGTTTGAACTGGGGTTCTATTTTGAACCCTTGACTCTTTTTAGGACTCATTTTTAGTCGATGAGCTTAATTTTGAACTTTCTTTGTTTACGACTCTGTAACTTTTTCTATGCTAGACTCTTCTACTGATTAGCATGGTAGTTCTTCGTGCTTAAGCATGGCTGTGTGTTTTTATATGTGTGATGAACTCTTTCTTCCGAAAAGGTTTTCCAACTTATGATTGATTTAGAATCTTTTTTTTAGGTTTGATTGATTATTACTGATTTTCCTTACGTAAAACCATTCTTCACCTTTTCTGACTGGATTCATCCATACCAAATTCAGACCTTATGATTTACTGGTTGTTAATTTATTTCCTTTCCTTATTTGCACAAACCGTGTGCTACCAGAATTTTTCCTTAAATAAATCTCTGTGTATTTACCCTTCTTGTACTGCTTTGGAAAAGGTTTTGATCAATCTCTTTCCTTAATTATCTTTACCCGTTTAAAATCAGAATCCCTTAATTAAAGGGAAACTTTTGTAATTGATTTTCAAATTATTATCCTACCTTATTATGCTTGCCTTCTACACTATAAAAAAGGCACGACTCCCTTCTCACCAACACACCTTGAATTCGACACTTTTCATACACTTTAAATCACACACTCTCAATTCAATACTTTTGCACTACTCAAGTATCATAGTCCTCTAATCATAGCATTCTGACTATTTGCTTGCACTTTGGCTTTAGAAGACTACTGTTTGCTTCTCTTGTTTCCCTGAAACGGGTATGTTCTAGTTTGGTTTTCAGCCTCATCCCAATGTGTTTATTTTATAGCTTGTACACCCCTGTCTGCTTTACTGCCTATGTTTAATGTTAATCAGCATGTCAATTTCTTTGCATATGTTCTTACTGTGAATCCCTACACCCCTGTCCCCTTCTATGTGTTTGAGTTGAAGTTCAAAACATGGGAACATCCAAGTTGTTGACATGTTTGGACATGATCCCTTAGGGGATACTAACTCCCAAACAATGTGGCCTAACAGGGTAGTTGGGTGTGCCAGCACTCCAATTGCTAGGTATGACCACTAGCCAGTCTTTTGCTTTTCCCCAGAATTCCCTCTCTGCACTTACACTCTCTCTTAGCTTCTAAGTTCTGCCCCCCTCCTATGAGCCTTTCTTTGGGACCTTGAGTTCCCTCTGAACTTGGATATTTGAAGGTTGGCCCTTCCACACTGCACTATGACTCAATCTTGCAATGTATTTGGGTGTGAGCACTGCCCGGAGTCCATGAGGCTCTTAAGGGAACTCTGAGACACCCCGAACGAGAAAGGCTTTGGACCTTGATCTTTGGAGTTGGTTTACTTCATGCTTCAGGCAGGAAACCTGAATTAGGCTCTCCTTGGTTGTAAATTTTTAGGACTTCCTGAATTTTGCATCATCATCTGTGACTAGGCAAACCTATTTATAGGTTTAAAATAACTAACAACATTTAGATACCATGCCCATAGGACTTCTGCACTCTTGTTTCGATTGTAAAAAAATGTTTTAAAATCAATAGCACCTAGAAAGCATGCCTATAGGAGTTATCAACTAAATCTGAATCGACCATTCTCTTATAAGTCTAAATCAGTAGTAGCAAATGCTTAACAACTGCATAATTTATGTTTTTAACAAGTCCTCTTCTTTAAAATCAGTATACTTCTTTTCTGAAACTAATAGATATCATGCCTATAGGTTTTTGTTCAACACTTACGCAAGCCATAAGGTAACTTATAAATTGAATCAGATTTTATTAACTACAGCCAGCAGGCAGGCCTGATTCGGGCTTCTTATCTGAAATATGTAATAGGTCAGTCTGCCACAACTCTTATGTTTAATCAGACCCTAATCAGTACGTGTATAGACATGCTAAACTATATGTTTCTCTTTGTTTTTAAGGAGGTTTGTTTGAGCCCTTTCTATCTGTTGTGTGTTTCTTCCCCATATTTGTTACATATGTGTTTTGATTGTCGCCTTAGAATTTTGTCCTTTGGAACCATAAAACCTCACATCCCTTCCCTTTAGGATTAGTAGTCCCAAATACCTCCGGGGCTGATAGGATGGGGGCGGTTAATAGCATGCAATAAGTAACACGAGACCATTTCGCATTTAATACCTTAACGGGGGGGGGGGGGGGTAGGGTAGATATGGATATGATGACCACGCGATAACACCACGTGTATAAACGGTTACAGGGTGTTGTGTGGGGGTGATCCATATTATTTATAAACCTAGGACCCCCCTCCCTTTACTTGTTCATTTCAAAATTTGCTTTTCTCAAACTTCAGCTTCTTTAACTTCTTTTAATTTCAATTACTTACCATAATTATGTGAAAACCCTTCCCTTTACTGGTTTATTTATTCAAAACTCAAAAGTGCTTTTTCTTAAATTCCAGCTTCTTTAACTTCTTTTAATTTCAATTTCCTGCAACCATTACATGAAAACCCCCCTCGTATTTGTAATTCTTGCTTGTCTACTTGTTGTTTGCACTTAAAGTCACAATTTAGTATGGCCGGGAACCACACTAGTGGATCTCGAGGGGTTCCTAACACCTTCCCCTCGGGATAATTTCAAGCCCTTACCCCAATCTCTGGTTTTCTAAATCAAAGTTCTTCTTAGTGTCCTAATGTACTTTATCATTAGGTGGTGACTCTTCAATTCAAACCCAATTCCCAAAAGGAAACGAGTTGTCCTCCCAAATGTCATAAACCCGATTTCGCGAGAAAAAGGGGGCATCGACACAAGTTCTTTCAAAACTGCGTTGATTTGTCATTAGATATCATGCCTATAAGGACTCAAGAGTCCGCTTTAAGAAACCTGCCTTGTTTCACTATATAAAATGTAGTCATCTATGTTCCGCGCCTAGGCAAGCCTTAGGCAATAAACTTTAAATAAAACCAGAACCGTATTTGTGATTAGTGTTTAATTGTCAACGTGTTAAAACCAGTAGGCAAGCCTGATTCAGACTTCTTTTCTGAGTCATGTAATAAATCCGGTTCTATTGTTATCACTTAAATACCTTGTTAGGATCTGAATGTGGACCTTATCTGTGTATGAGTCGTGCTGTCTGTGTGCATTACTTGTGGAGGTATATCTGAGCCTTCTATCTGTTTTCTCTGCTTTCCCCTTTAAATGCAGTCCTATGTGTTCTTGTTTGTCGCCTAGTATTTTGCCTTTAAACCCGAGGGTCTGCCCAGAACCTCCACCCCTTTTATAAGATAGATGTCCTAAATTCCTCCGGGACTGATAGGAAGGGACGGGTAACAGCATGCAATAGGGGTCGAGACCAACCTTCGCTTTAATTACCTTCACGGGGCGGGAAAGGGTAGATATGGATATGATGACCGGTGCGCTAATGCCACGCATAGCCCCTTTCTAAGGAGTGATTACCTGGCATTGTACTGATGTGATCCTATAGGCTGACCAACCTAGGACACCCCATTTATATTCACAAACACGCTTAGATTGTACTTCTTTTCAAAATCTTGGTTTTCATTAACTGTTCTTTTTTTTCAAACATCTGTGTATTTAAACTTAAATCCCCTACTATTTGAGCCATACTTTTTTATTTGCTAATTGTATAAATTCACAAAAACTGTCTGGTCGGGAACCACACAAGTGGATCCTGAGGGGGGGGCCTAACACCTTCCCCTTAGGATAATTTCAAGCCCTTACCCTATCTCTGGTTACCAAACGTAGTTATAGATGAACCTTATAGGTGCCCTAATGCACCTTAAATTGTTAGGTGGCGTCTTTTCAAAAATGCAAACCCCTTTCCCAAAAGGAACGAGTTGTCCCATACCAAAATGTCATGAACCCGATTCCGCGAGGAAAAAAAAGGGGCGCGACATCATGGCGACTTTGGTGAGGATATCTAGGCTCTTACCATTTCATACCGTTTTTGTGAATTTGTTCACTTCCTATGTGCAATTATTTGTTTAATTCCTTTAAGCGTTTCATTTCTTTTTCAAAAGAAAAACTGACATATCATTCTTGTTTCCTTCCTTTATAACTGCATTAAATTATAAAATTGTTGTATTTATCGCTTTCTTAACGTGCAAATACATGTCAACATACTTTTAGTTATTGCACAATCATGCTCAACATCATACTCCACTTGTGCCAAACAAATACTATAGCAACGCTTGATGAGTGGTTGCGCCCTTCCTATATCATTACCCCCTAAATTCGGAAAGGCTTACTTGCGGTAAAACTAGTCGATCAGCGGTGCAGTCGATAGTTCCGTGCCTTCCCCCTTGAGTTGTCCGCTCAAGGGTACCAGTCTAAAACCCCATAGAAACCTTACTCTGTTTAAATTATGCATGCATCATTGTCAAACCTAGCCGGGTCAGTTATGTTGTCCACATAATGATGCTTTAAGATAGCCTTGTCCAAAATTCCACTGGGTTTCCCTAAACCCAAACGGACATCATCACGTTCTGTGCATTTATTTGGAGAACTAAATGCTTCATGCTAATTGTTGATGTTAAATAGTCGAGTCTGGTGGGGGTAAGGGCCTAACCTTGTTTGCCTTGCAGAAATATGAGGCACGAAGTCCCCAGATTCGGCATGGTCACCAATATCCACCCAAGATTGCTAAGTTGGTGGGGAGATTTACATTCTAGTGACAAAACCCTCGTCAGAAAGTATCTGGGCAATCTACCATCCCTCTTGGAGATCCAGCCTAACAACATGATAATAGAAGCTGCTACCTTATTTTGGGATTGTGAAAGTGGCTATCAGTGCCAACAAAAGGCTAGGATACTTGGAGCGAGGCATAGTAGAACTGGAGGGAAAATTTCTCAAAAAGGGTTGAAAACTGTCAAAAGGCTGAAGGGACCGAAGGTGGACATCTAGCCAGAGCATACTTGTTGCTGGTACTTCGTGAGTTGGGGAAGCTGTTCGACGGAGCCAAGGATCTCGAATCTGGGGAAGGTCCTTCTAGGACCAAATAGATAGGAATTTACTTTTTCGCTTTATGAATGTAATAAGGCCGATGGCCATTAGTGACTTTTATTTCTTGCTTATTTAGTGTCGTTTTGGGATTCGCCTATTTTTTATCAATAAAATGAGGCATTTAGCATTAAAAGTTCTCCAAGTCTATTTGTCGCTAGGCCTAACTCAGGCACAAAGAGGTTCCCAAATTAGGATACGCTTTACATTCCCGCACTATGTGTTTAAATATTGCAATACTTTTTATAATCCTCACTGACTTGATTACCTTTTGTTTTTATTGTTTTATTTCTTTTTATTATTCCCCTCCCCAAAGGTTAGTTCGTGCACTCAGGCATCATCATCTTATTTCACAAGATCCAGGGGCCCTCCACCCACTCCCCCTCTTAGTTCCACTAAAGGTAAGAACAAAGGCAAAAATAAAATGGAAGATTTGAACAACACAGGAAGGAGAACACAGCTGAATGGGTAGAGGCCACTGATTGCCATGGTATTCGGGTTCCTAACAAGAATGTGTCACAACTTGAACAGAAACTGTTGAAGTTCCAGGAAGAGCTCGATCAGGTTCGAAATCTGGCAAACCTGTCATTTTCCCTCAGCACCCCAGATACCAACTTCCCCAATGTTCAAAACCCTACACCTCCTCAAGATATCCCAAAACAACAGAATCATCCCGCTCCTCACCATCACGCTGATCCACCAAAGAACCAATGTAACACCTGCCATACTCCAAAAAACACTCCACTACTCAACCCAGAACCTCAGAACTCCACAAACGACCATTTCCACACCCATACACCAGGCCACCATAACAATCCTATCTATGTGGAGACCATGCCACACTCCGCCCAACCTATCGCATGCACACGTAAGTCTGATGAAAAGGATTTGCTTATCAGGAACTTGGCCGAGGAACTTAAGAAATTGACCAGCCGGATTCAGGGCGTTGAGGGAAGTAAAGGAATCGAGGGGCTAAACTATGAGGACCTTTGCATACAGCCCGATGTCGAACTGCCTCAGGGGTACAAACCTCCTAAGTTCGAAATGTTTGATGGTACGGGTGATCCAAGGGTCCATTTGAGGAAATATTGCGACAAGCTGGTTGGAGTAGGGAAGGATGAAAGGATCCGCATGAAGCTGTTCATGAGGAGTTTGAAAGGAGATACATTATCTTGGTACTTCAGCCAAGATCCCAAGAAGTGGTCAAGCTGGGTAGGCATGGCATCTGACTTTATGGATAGGTTCAGGTTTAATACAGAGAATGCGCCAGACGTGTTCTATATCCAGAATCTAAAGAAGAAGCCCACGGAGACATTTCGCGAGTATGCTACTCACTGGAGATCCGAAGCTGCTAAGGTCAGACCCGCCTTAGAAGAGGAGCAAATGAACAAGTTCTTTGTTCGGGCTCAAGACCCGCAGTACTACGAAGGGCTGATGATGATTGAGAACCACAAGTTCTCCGACATTATTAAATTAGGTGAAATAATTGAAGAGGGTATTAAAAGTGGTATGGTCAAAAATTTTGAAGCCTTGCAAGCTTCAAATAAGGCTTTACAGTCCGGTAGTGTGTCCAAGAAAAGGGACGTAGGGGCCGTGATGGTTGCACAAAGGACCAAGTCTCCCCTCAAATACCAAACTTACCCGACACCTTCACTCACATACCAGCAAACCCCAAATTACCAAGCACCCTCACCCTCGCACCAAGCTCTGCCACCAACTTATCAATCATCTCCACGTCCTACATATCAACCTACTTCACCCAGATACTCCCAAACCGCTCATGTCTACCAAACCTATAATGCTCAACCATCCCATTATCAATCACCCCCTACACGCCAAAACTTCCCTATACCTCGACCTAATTTTGATCGCAGACCTTCAAAATAATATACCGCCATCGCTGAACCCATCGACCAGCTGTATGAGAGTCTCAAAGCTGCTGGATATGTCACCCCCATCCCTGCTACAACCCCTAAGAATCCTTCTCAGTGGGTTAACCCAAACAAGTCCTGTGCATACCACTCCGGCATGAAAGGGCACACCATCGATGAATGCCACTCTTTGAAAGATAAAATACAGTCTCTGATTGATAACAAGATCAGTGTGGCAAAGGAACCCGCTCCAAACGTCCGCAACAACCCTTTGCCGGACCATAAGGGTGGAGGTATCCACATGATTGAAGTGGAAGATGACTGGGATCCCGAGGAATCAATCAGGTTGATCGCAGAAGGTGATGACCCAAAGAAACCAACAATTACTCTCAATCCAATCATAGTCCAGATCCAACCATCTGAGGACGATGAGGTTTATTGTCTATACCTCTTGAGATTGAAGTAGTGCTACCCGCAAAGACACCGACGCCAATTGAGGTTGAATTCACGTCTCCGGCAAATGCACCCGCACCATTTGAGGTTACAGTCTTGCCACCCAAGGCGCATGTTCCATTCGAAGTGTCGATGTCAACCACGCTACCCTTCTATACAAATGCTATACCCTAGGACTATGCAGCCGAGGCGAGAAGGAAGGGCAAGGCCAGGACTGATGAAACTGTCGCAGCACAGGGTATGACAAGAACTGGTAGAGTCCATACCCCTGAACATCTAGCTGAATCAAGCAAGCAGGCTTCCAATCGGCCACCCCTCATTGAGACAGGTCCGGACGACCTTTGGAGGAAAGTACAGGCCAAGGAGTATTCAGTCATCGACCAGTTGAACAAGACGCCAACACAAATATCCATTCTCTCTTTGCTACAAAATTCTGAGACGCACAAGAATGCTCTGTTGAAGGTGCTGAATGAAGCGTATCTACCAAATAACATCACCAGCGGGGAAATGGCTAATATGGTAGGACAAGTTCTAGAAAGCCATAAGATAAACTTTTGAGGACGAGCTACCACCTGAAGGGCTGGGCACAACAAAGCATTGCACATCACCGTGCAATGCGAAGATTATTTCATCACCAGGATCCTGATCGACGGAGGTTCTAGTCTTAACATTTGTCCGCTGGTAACACTCAAGAAGTTGGGCAAAGGGATGCATGAGATAAAGGATGGAGCAATCAATGTGAAAGCCTTTGATGGTTCTCAGAGATCCAGCACTGGTGAGATTAGTCTATGCCTGCAGATGGGACCAACCTGGTTCGAGGTCGATTTCCAAGTAATAGATGTACCAACGTCTTACAACTTGCTCCTGGGACGGCCATAGAGTCATGCTGCTGGGGCCGTAGCATTAACGCTGCATCAGGCAGTAAAGTTCGAATGGAATCACCAGGATGTGTCATTCACGGCGACGGTAGCAACCTTATATACAGTCGCTAGACTATTCCGCCGATCGGGGGAAGAAGGAAGCTGGGTGGAGAAACTTACCACCATATTGAGAGGGTCAATGCTATCGACAAAGACAAATGGTGGGATAGAAAAATCGAGAGTATACTGAATTGGAGTGGGTACGAACCCGGCAAAGGGCTCGGCGAGAACCTCCAAGGAATCTCTAAGCCCATAAAACTCAAAAAACATTGCACTACCTTCGGTTTGGGATATGAATACACCTGGGAGAATTCAATAGTTGGTCGCCACCATGGTGCGGTCCTTACTACCCGCTAGAGCAACCAATACTGCATCTGGGGCAGACTTTCCAACATGCCGACATTATTTATGGGTCAGATGTAGAAGACGCACTGGCAGCAGTGAAGCACTTGTTTCTAGAGGACAGTGATATAGACTGTTGTGTTATTCTCGAGGAGGAGGGGGAGGAAGGCCCTTCCATACAGGCTGTGAGCAGAGGGGCACGTCTCAAGAATTGGACCATCAGGACAACCAAAGCCCGACGAGCCTCGGGGTAGCAAGGCTAAAACAAGCATTATTCACTGTTTTATTTTCTTTTCTCATTTTTCCATTTCCGCAACAAGATCTTCGATGTTCAAAATAGTTATTCAATTTATCAAAAGCATGCTTGATTTTTCTTATGAATTAATATTTATTGCTGTTGTTTTCCTCCTTACTTTACCAATACAGCATTACTATTACTTATCTTGATGAACCAATGACTGTGACATGCAATGAGACTACGCAACAAACGGACATTGATTCAGAGGATGATGACATACCTGACGAGATTATCAAAGAAGTTGAGAACTTTGAGAACAGACCTAAGTCCAACCTGGACGAGACCAAAATTTTCAACCTGGGAGATGCAGAAAACGTCAAGGAAACACGAATCACCATTCACCTATCTCCATTGGAGAAGAAAGAATACACATGATTTCTAAAGGAGTATGAGGACATATTCGCCTGGTCGTATGATGACATGACTGGTCTGAGTACGTCTATTGTGGCTCACAAACTGCCAACCGATCCAATGTGTCCACCAGTAAAGCAAAAGCTCAGAAAGCTCAAGCGTGATATGAGTTTGAAAATCAAGGAAGAGGTCACCAAGCAGATCAAAGCTAAGGTTCTCAGGGTAGTATAATACCCGACATGGTTAGCCAACATTGTTCCAGTTCCAAAGAAGGAAGGGAAGGTTAGAGTCTGTGTCGACTGCCGGGATCTCAACCGGGCCAGTCCGAAAGACGACTTCCCATTGCCAAATATACACATCCTGATTGACAATTGCGCCAAGATTGCTTCGCTGGTTATCATCAGATCTGGATGGATGAAGAAGATGCTGAGAAAACGGCTTTCATCACTCCTTGGGGAGTGTACTGTTACAAGATGATGCCATTCGGCCTGAAGAATGCAGGGGCCACCTACATGAGGGCCATGACTACTATCTTTCATGATATGATACACAAGGAGATAGAGGTATATGTGGATGATGTTATTATCAAATCCAAGAAGGCCGCTGACCACATAGAAGATCTGAGGAAGTTCTTCAATAGACTGCGGAGATACAACCTGAAACTAAACCCCGCAAAGTGTGAATTTGGGGTTCCTGCTGGGAAGTTGCTTGGGTTTATTGTGAGTCGCCGAGGAATAGAACTGGATCCATCGAAGGTCAAAGTCATTCAAGAGCTACCACCACCAAGGAACAAGAAGGATGTGATGAGTTTCTTGGGAAGGCTTAACTACATCAGCCGATTCATAGCACAGTCTACAGTTATCTGTGAGCCAATCTTTAAGATGTTGAAGAAGGACGCCGCCACCAAATGGACCGATGACTGCCAAAACGCCTTCGACAAAATCAAGGAGTACCTGTCAACACCACCAGTCTTAGTCCTGCCCGAGCCAGGTATACCCTTATTACTCTACCTTGCAGCGTTAGATGGAGCTTTCGGCTGCGTTATGGGGCAGCACGATGAAACAGGAAGGAAAGAGCAAGCCATTTATTATCTCAGTAAGAAGTTCACCCCGTACGAGGCCCGGTATTCTCTATTAGAACGCACCTGTTGTGCTTTGACTTGGGTAGCTCAGAAGCTGAGACATTAATTATGTGCCTATACAACATATCTCATATCGAGAATGGATCCCTTGAAGTACATCTTTCAGAAGCCCATGCCAACTGGCAAGCTAGCCAAGTGGAAAATCCTGTTGAGTGAGTTCGACATTGTTTACGTAACTCAGAAAGCGGTTAAGGGACAGGCATTGTCAGACCACCTTGCTGAAAACCCCGTGGATGGAGGATACGAACCCCTGAAAACTTATTTTCCCGATGAAGAGGTATCATTCATAGGAGAAGACATTGCAGAATCCTATGACGGTTGGAGAATGTTCTTCGATGGAGCAGCAAACTTCAAAGGAGTTGGCATAAGAGTAGTCTTAATATCAAAAACCGGTCAGCATTATCCGATGTCTGCCAAACTCAGGTTCCCCTGCACCAACAATATGGCCGAGTATGAAGCCTGCATCTTAGGACTCAAAATGGCCGTTGACATGAATGTTCAAGAGCTGCTAGTGATTGGAGATTCAGACTTACTTATACATCAGGTACGAGAAGAATGGGCAACCAAGAACTCCAAGATACTCTCGTATCTACATCACGTACAGGAATTGAGAAAGAGGTTCACCAAGACGGAATTCCAGCATGTTCGCATTGGCTACCCTATCATCTATGATACAACATCCCGACAAAAATTTCATTGATCCCATTCCGGTGAAAATCCATAATCAGCCAGCTTACTGTGCCCATGTCGAAGAGGAAGCAGATGGAAAGCCTTGGTTTCATAATATCAAAATTTGGCAAAAGGAGAGTGCCCAGAGCTTGCGAATCCTACTCAGAAACGCACACTTCGGAGATTGTCCAACAACTTCTTTCACAGCGGAGGAATCCTGTATAGGAGGACTCCCGATTTAGGATTATTAAGATGTGTCGACACAAAGGAAGCATCCAGCCTACTAGAGGAAATTTATGCTGGGACTTGCGGTCCACATTTGAACGGTTTTGTCTTAGCAAAGAAGATACTCTGGGCTGGTTACTTTTGGATGACTATGGAAACAGACTGCATCTAGTATTTTCGGAAATGCCACCGCTGTCAGATACATGCAGACATGATAAAGGTACATCCAAGCGAGCTTAACACAACAAGCTCATCGTGGCCGTTCGCCGCCTGGGGAATGGATGCTATTGGAACAATCGAGCCTGCTGCTTCCAACGGACACAGGTTTATCCTAGTAGCCATCGACTATTTCACCAAATAGGTCGAAGCAGCATCTTACAAAGCAGTGACTAAGAAAGTCGTGGCAGACTTTGTTTGCGACCACATTGTTTGTCGATTCAGAATTCCAGAGTCAATCATTACTGATAATGGCTCCAATCTCAACAGCGACTTAACGAAAGCTATGTGCAAAACATTCAAGATCAAACACAAGAATTCCACAGCCTACAGACCTCAGATGAATGGAGTTGTAGAAGGCGCCAACAATAATATCAAGAAGATATTGAGGAAAATGATAGAGAAGCACAGACAGTGGTATGAGAAGTTATCCTTTGCTCTTCTGGGGTATTGTACCACAGTTCGCACATCAACTGGGGCAACCCCCTATATGCTAGTTTACAGTACAGAGGCTGTCATTCCCGTTGAGGTGGAAATTCCCTCCCTAAGGATCATACAAGAAGTTGAGCTCGACGACGCAGAGTGGGTAAAAAGTCTTTATGAGCAACTAGCCCTTATAGAAGGAAAGAGAATGAACGCAGTCTGCCATGGTCAACTCTATCAGAACAGAATGTCCAGAGCCTTCAACAAAAGAGTCAAGCTAAGACAATTCACACCGGGGCAGCTGGTGTTAAAGAAAATTTTTCCGCATCAAGATGAAGCCAAAGGGAAGTTCTCTCCTAATTGGAAGGGTCCATACATGGTTCACCGGGTTTTGACAGGAGAAGCCCTCATACTTGCAGAAATGGATGGAGAAGTCTGGCCAAAGCCGATCAATTCAGATGCAGTCAAACGTTACTATGTGATATCTTTATGCTTTCCTTATATGATGTAAATTGAACTACGCCTGACCTGATTCCTAATTAAGAGGGATACGTAGGCAGCCCCATGGGTTTGGTCACAATTCAATAAAATTTCATTTCCCCTCGCAATTGGAAACTAGGGCAGAATTTTGAGGACCCTCAAAATTCCGAAGTAATTTCAACCGATCGCAGCACGAGCAGCAGTCAGAAGCGTCAACTCATCAAACTGGGGTAGAATTTTGAGGAGGACCCTCAAAACTCCGTAGCAGGAGAGATTGCAATGTCCTGAACCACGTCACAGTCGTCGGTTCATCTAAAAGCTATTTTTAACTATACATTTATGTCATACTTTTACAAAATAATGCATATTTATTATTGAAACCGCTTTGTTTAGAAACGCTACCCCAATGATACAGACGGTATCACCAGATCAAAGCCGAACGAGTCAAGCAAAGCAGTGGGGATACGAACTAACCTTCCCCCTTACAAAACTCACGTTTTTTCTTTAGATTCAGGCACTAGGATTGCGAAATCATTAAACATACTGTACACCCATGGAACAAAGATTGTTCAAGAATACGACTCTCCGAACTGTCGCACTTTCCAACCATTGCTATCAGCACACACCAGTAATGCTCCGTAGTCACAATGCTCCCAGTAATCACAATACTGCAATCTGCTCTTTATTTCTTGCATAAGGCTACTATTCTGCCTTCCGAGGTTAAACGCTACCTCCATCCACATCTGCATTGCATAAGGCTACCATTTTGCCTTCCGAGGTTAAGCTCTACCTCCATCTGCATCTGCATTGCATAAGGCTATCATTTTGCCTTCTGATTAGCATAAGGCTACCATTCTGCCTTACGAGACTAAACGCTGTCTCCATCCGCATCTGCATTGCATAAGGCTACCATTCTGCCTTCCGAGACTAAACGCTGTCTCCATCTGCATTCACATTGCATAGGGCTACTATTCTGCCTTCCCATCTGTATGGCTGAAAGATCGCCACATATTGCATCTGCATGGCTGAAAGATCGCCTCATACTGCATTGCATGGCTGAAAGATCGCCTCATACTGCATCCTTCATGGGCTGAAATATCGCCAACTCATCCAAAGGCGTCATCGTTCGGAGGCACCATCTTCATAGCCCGAGAACACCATGTCATGGCTTGATGATCTCTTTAAATCTTTTGCATATCATTATTCAAAGGCGTCATGGTTCGGAGGCACCATCCTCATAGCCCAAGAACATAATTTTCATGGCCTGCGAATCCCTTATCATACGCTCCATGGCCTGGGACATCATGGTCTAAGGACATCATCCGCATCGTCCGAAGACAACATTCATGGTCCGACGGGAATTTGCATCATGTTTAAATTTATGCACAGTATACGCTTGTATTGCTTCTATTTGCAGGTGAAATGGCAAGCAACGGCTATCCCAGCAGGAGCGCCCTCAAGCCATATCAAGCCTAACCATTCCCATAAACCGTTCACTCACCCAGCCCTAGATGCGGCGTCCGTTCTTGAAATAGCTTCATCGTCCGCCGATGGATCCGGAACTACATACGGCCTGATTCCTGTGAAACCAGGGATATGTAGGCAGCTCAGAAGCCAGGGTGCGGCCTAAATCTTCCCAAACCGTTTCGCTCGGTCAAAATTGGCCATCATTTCTTTACCCGAAAACTCTTTCATCCTTCCCGGGTAAAGAGGGGCAGCTGTTGATACCCAATTTTTCCTCAAACTATTTTTAAATTTGCATATATGTTCAAAATCACTTTTTATAATAATTGGTATTTTCCCTTAATTTTCCATATTATTATCAATTTATTTTCTAATTTATTCAATATTTTATATCGAATAATTATTCATAAATTGCATTACAAGTAGTTTCAAAGTATTTCTTAGCTCAATATATCATTTTAATCTTATTAGGATTTAATCATTTCACAAATTAGCCAATTCGGCATTGTTTGACTATAATAACAAAAATTTTGCAATTATAGCCTAATTGTACACTTTAAGCTATTTTAATTCAATAATCAGTCATTCATATTTTCCATATTAGCTAATTACCTTAACTTCACCTATTTAGCGTTAATTTCATTTTATCTAATTATTAGCTATTTTTATTAATTATTTATCTAATTTAGTTGGGTATTTAACAAGTAGCCACTCTTATTTAAATTATAACCTAAATCAAACCAACCCCAAACCCAATTAAATAACCCATCAGACCCAAGCCCAAACCCAAACCATACCCGACCCAATCCCTGGTCCAATCTGGACCGTTGATCAATTCTAATCAACGGTCCAGATCCCCCTTACCATATTAAACCCTAACGACTACCCCCCCCCCCCCCATCTCTCATTTCCCCCTCTCATTTCTCTCTTAACCGACCTCTCTAACGCCCTCTCTCTATCTCTGGTTCTCTCTAGAACCTTCTCTTCTCTCCTCCTCTCCGATGGACCCTGTCCACCTTCTCCGGTCACCTCCCTCGTCGGAAACCATAGCATCTCATCATCTCCTGGCCTCTGCTTCACCCCACGCCGGTTTAACACTACCCTGAGATCCTCAGGTGAACCTGGAGCGGTTCAACTCCTATCCATGGTCTTTCACGCTATTTTCCGACCATCCATGGCTGTTTGAGTAAGATCTATGGCTTTTCCAGCTAAAACCGGTAACACTTTAAGGTTTTCTCATCTTCTCTAGGTTCTCTGAAACCCTAACTCTTAAGATTTTCCGATTTCTTTTAGATCTGTCCTAGATCTATGTATATTATGAGCTTTTTTGTTTTCCTCAAAGGTTTTTCCGATTTTTCTAAAATAACTCCTCACCTTCGAACTAGGGTTCTTAAACACCTTTCAAAAACGCTTCTTTCTTCTGATTATTTTATTAATCCGCAAAAGTTTGTTTAAGCTTTTTCCTCTATTCGAGTTATTCTAATAAAAACCCTAATTGCGTCCCTTAAACTTCTTAGATCAGTACAGATCTAAGAAGGATCGAACTTATTTTACTTGTTTTATGGAAAATCTCCTATTTTTCGAGTGGTTTGTCATCTTCCTAAACTAGGGTTTTTGAAAATCTTTTCTTCAAAACACTTTCCGATTTTAAGTGTATCTATGTGTTTTGACTGATTTTGTTGGGTTCTTCCTTGACCCTAACTAGCCTACGTCGAAAACCCTAATTTTTAGGGTTCTTCGTTTGGTTGTATTAGCATGACTTACTGATTCTCATATTTCTTTTGAGTTCTTGTGATTTCTTGTGACTGCCTTGCCTTGATATGCTTCTACTGAGTTTCTCAGCCTAGACTTACATCAATTCTATGTGTTTGTGTTCATCTTGACTGTTCGCATCAAGACTTGCATCTTTCTCACTGATTCAGTATCATTTTATCTTCATGTTTTGCTAGAGTCGTGTGCTAATTCTTGACTACCCATGTCTTACTCTATTTATATGTTAAACATGCTGACTCTTTTCCATGATTTTCTCTTTGATTGATTCTGAATTCCTTATTACTTGGTGTGATTTGAACATTTCCCTTTAGACCCCCCGACCCCTACCTTTCCACTTAATTTGATTAGTTGCTTGCCTTAATTAATTTTCCTTGCCTTGTCTGCATTGCTACTGATTGTCTCCTTAGTTTGAAAACTTTCTGAACCTAGCCTTTATTACCTGTTCTATACTAGTACTATTTTTGAAATCTTTCCTTATTTGTTATACTCCAGCCGTGTATGATTTCTTTCCTTACTTGCCACCTGCTCTTTACCATTTACACTGACTCCCTTAATTAAAGGGAGATTCGAACCAAATTTTTATACTGAGTTCTATAATTACTGAAGAATTGATTCTTGCCTTATTTTAACCAGTTTTCAAACTACTATATAAACGACTCTCTTCTACAGTCTTAAGACACGAACAATAGTTCAGAATACACACACACACACTCAAACTCTCTCTTCTTTCTCTGCCACTTGTGCTAACTGCTTGTCTAGCCGGCTGAAAGCCAAGGCTAGACTGTGGAACTCTACTTGCTTTACTTTCTGCACTTTACTTCTTCAACTGGTATGTCTCTAGTTTAAATTTGAAACTCAACTTTATGCGTTCCATGCCTATACATCCATGCTTGCTACTGTACTAGTTATTCAATTTGTTTCTATGATTGATGTTGTCAAGCATGTCTAAATTCTTGCCTTGTGTGTAATCATTATATCAAACTTTACTTAGTTATTTGATACTTGTCCAGCATATTCACTTAGTTCCCTTACCCCTCCCTAACTGGTATAACCATGTAGTGTCAAACTTTGTTCAACAAAACCCTTGTCTTCAACATGATCCTGCTGCACTCTTCCTTATGTTTTAAATGTCTGTTACCATGACTGATTTGTTCAATGGATTCATAGTTGTTTTGTATATTTGTTGCATCAAATGTTTCCCCATTTATGTGGTTTCAAACCTGTATGTTCCCAATGCCTCCTTTCCCTGTTTGTGTTTTCACTATGATTTGTTTTTGAGTTTCTGACTGTCCTATTTCTTTTCTTTTCACTAAGGCAAACTCTTCTACTGCCTTCCAAAACTTATTTCAAACTAATCATTTTAAAAACTATTTCCAACTCAACTCTTTTAAATCTATGTCAAGCACTATCACACATACTCTTAGGCCACTAGGTTCTGCCCCTTTTGTGTGAGCCTTGCCTTGGGACCCTTGAGTTTCCTCTGAACTTGGACACATAAAAGCTGGCATTTCCACACTGCACTTACTCTGTCTTGGTTATGCAATCTGGGTGTGAGCACTGACCGGGACCCCTAGAGGTCCTTAGGGAACTCTGACACACCCATATATGAGAAAGACTATGGAACAATCTTGGCAGTTGAGGTGGTTTATTACATAACTCAGGGAGGAAGTCCTAATTAGGTGCTGAAAGTCTGGACCTGTTTCGGGCTCTCTATAGTGTAATTTTTTCTTTTCTTATGTAATTCATTCACATGGTCTGTAATAATTTGTAAACGAATATTGGGGTAATTAGTGAAAAGGGCGGGCATTTACATGTTTGTGGGGTAAGGCGGGTAGAAACCATGCCTATAGGACTTTATATTTTTTTACTATGTTTGCCTTACCATGTTAGAAACCATGCCTATAGGGTTTTACTATACTTGCCTTACCATGTTAGAAATCATGTTTAATAGGTCTCAAAATCAGTTTCACAAATAGATGCCATGCCTATAGGATATAATATAATCCAGCTTCTGTTATAACAAGTGTCACATGTTTTCTTTCATTGGTCATCATGCCTGCCAAGTTTCTGAAATCAGTGTTAAACAACTAGATGTTATGCCTATAGGGGGTAACTCTAGAAATTCTGCCTATAGATCTCAATTAGTTTAGTTAAATAAATCAATCTAGTCCACGTTTTAGTTCGTTTCGAAACTAGTTTAATTAACGGTTTATTTTCTCTAAAACAAGTTCTTTCAAAACTGCATTGATTTGTCATTATATATCATGCCTATAAGGACTCAAGAGTCCGCTTTAAGAACCTGCCTTGTTTCACTATATAAAATGTAGTCATCTGTGTTCTGCGCCTAGGCAAGCCTTAGGAAATCAACTTTAAATAAAACTAGAACCGTCTTTGTGAATAATGTTTAACTGTCAACGTGTTAAAAACAGCAGGCAAGCCTGGTTCGGACTTCTTTTCTGAGTCATGTAACAAATCTGATTTTATTGTTATCACTTAAATACCTTGTTAGGATCTGAATGTGGACCTTATCTGTGTATGAGTCATGCTGTCTGTGTGCATTACTTGTGGGAGTATATCTGAGCCTTCTATCTGTTTTCTCTGTTTTCCCCCTAAATGCAATCCTATGTGTTCTTGTTTGTCGCATAGCATTTTGCCTTTAAACCCGAGGGTCTGCCCAGAACCTCCACCCCTTTTATAAGATAGGAGTCCTAAATTCCTCTGGGACTGATAGGAAGGGACGGGTAACACCATGCAATAGGGGTCGAGACCAACCTTCACTTTAATTACCTTCACGGGGCGGGAAAGGGTAGATTTGGATATGATGACCGGTGCGCTAATGCCACGCGTAGCCCTTTTCTAAGGAGTGATTACCGGGCATTGTACTGATGTGATCCTATAGGCTGACCAACCTAGGACACCCCCTTTATATTCACAAACACGCTTAGATTGTACTTCTTTTCAAAATCTTGTTTTTCATTAACTGTTTTTTTTCAAACATCTGTGTATTTAAACTTAAATCCCCTACTATTTGAGCCATACTTGTTTATTTGCTAATTGTATAAATTCACAAAAACTGTCTGGCCGGGAACCACACTAGTGGATCCTGAGGGGTGCCTAACACCTTTCCCTTAGGATAATTTCAAGCCCTTACCCTATCTCTGGTTACCAAACGTAGTTATAGATGAACCTTATAGGTGCCCTAACGCACCTTAAATCGTTAGGTGGCGACCCTTCAAAAATGCAAACCCCTTTCCCGAAAGGAACGAGTTGTCTCATACCAAAATGTCATAAATCCGATTCCGCGAGGAAAAAAAGGGGGCGCGACAGGAGAATTGTTAGGTGTCTGTCTAGCTTTTCTTACCATAATTGGTTTTCCTATCTTATGAAAGGGCAACATATTTGCCATAATTAGGTTTTTCTTTTCCTAGAAGGAAATTTTAAATCTCCTATATTTGGCTAGTCCTTTTTCTTGTAGGAAAAGGTTTGGACTTCTATAAATTGAGGATCCTTTATTTTCATTCAGCAGCATCCATAATGTAGCCATATGGGGTTTGAGAGTCGTGCTTAGGGGGAGAACTTTACGGGACAAGTGTTAGTGTGTCACTTGTGTTTGCCTCTTCGTGAGGTTGTTCTCTCGATATTTTGTACTCTCTTTTATATAGTGGATTGCTCATCTCCGCCATGGATATAGGTCAGTTGACCGAACCACGTTATATGTTTGTGTCTCTTTTGGTATATTTCTCTTTGTTGTATGATTTATCGTTGTTCAAGGTTTGCTTTGCTAGTTTCCGCATGACACCTATTTTTTCCGATCCCAACAGTTAGTGTATAACAATTAAATCCTATCTTTTTAGCTGACCATCAATGTCGAAGAAAATCACAAGCTTAATCTCAAAACAACTGCCATGCTTTACATCTTTACTGTCTCAAAATTCATCAAATTTCTCTAACACTACTAGAAATTCGGCAACAATTGACCAAGTAAAAAACTGATCAACTTTGGTCGGTAAAAAATCAGCCAAAAATCGACCAAAGTTGGTCGATTTTTTAAAATATTTTAATTTTTAATTTTTTTTTACGAAACCGACCAACTTTGGTAGGTTTTCTTTGGCGCAAAAATACGGGAAACTATTTTTGAGTCCCGCAAAATTTATTGTTCAAGAAACCGACCAACTTTGGTCGGTAAATTCGGCCGGTCATTTTAAAAAACTGACCAACTTTGGTCGGTAATTTTATTTTTTAATAAAACCGACCAACTTTAGTCGGTTATTTTTGTGCGAAAATACAATTAAATAGTATAAATAAAAAAAAAGACAATCTTAAAACAAAATGCACCAATGGTCTACTGGTAGAATAGTATTCTGCCACAGTACATACCCCGGTTCGATTCCTTGATGGTGAATCTTTTGATTACATAATTAAAATACCGACCAACTTTGGTCGATTTTTTTTGCAATATTTTTTTTTTTGAGTTTAATTTACCGACCAACGTTGGTCGGTAATTTCCGACCAACTTTGGTCGATATATCAAAACGACCATCAAAATACCGTCCAAGCGTATTTGGTCGCGTTTTGGTCGGTAATTGGCCATAACCAACTAAAGTTGGTCGATTTTTTTGGTCGTATTTACCGACCTAGTAGTGTAAAAGAAACTTCTTGTTGCCTTTCTTAATATCCTTATATTAGTTTATCCGAAAATTGAAGTATCTTTGATCCATTTTTTAGTCTAAATTAATAACGTTCTAAATCTTAAAAAAATTCATCAACTTAACTTTTTTTTATCAAACTATACAAGAAACCTAAATTAAGACAAGGATAATAACTACGTCTCAATCCCAAACAAATTAAAAAGACCTTTATGTTAATACAAAAAAATAAGTGGTATAAGAAAATGCTCTTACTAATTTAAAAATGGGGCAGCGGCACAAATAGCCAAAAAAGTGTGTTGCGATAATTTAAATTTTGTTCCGGTGGAGAATGTTAATTTGTTTATAAGTTCGTGTCTGCAAACAACTTCCACTGTTGCTTAAAGAAAGGAAAAAACTAGAAGAAATTAAGTAATGAAAGAGTTCATTTGCACCAAAAAAAAAAAAGAAATTCACAATTATACCTTAAGTATTATGTTGACTTTGTCTCAAAGCGTGCAGGAATGTGTATTATCTACTAATTCAAATATAATTAGTTGAATCAAATCCCAAATACCCATGCTTGCTGTTGTCTTATTAGACGTTGTCTTAGTAATTAACAACTTCCTTTTGTACAAAACTCTCTACATAGTTAAGCTTATTATCAAACGGCTTTTGTTTGCAAGTTACAAAACATTAGTTAATAAAGAATAGTTTAACAAGATAGAGAACATAGTAAATAAATAGGTGGCGGCAAGACTTGAATACATATATTACGTTGAATTGTATGACCCCGATTCGTTAAACGCACAAATAACTCTGGGATAACTCACTTTTAATCACTTAATTATTGTATGGGTCGAAATCTGACCCTGATGACCGGAGGCGGTAAAAAAGTTTGACCCCGTCATGGCCGTGCCCACGAGGCGTAATGACGACGGGCCCCACGGTCCCTTTCGAGGTCAGGGCGTCAGAAAGATTACATCGCAGGATAAGCATACGGTATTGGGTAAGTAATAAAGGACTGCCGTGGGATAGCACACCGGTCAAAGACCGTTGGATAAAATGGAACATTGTTAATATATAAAGGGCAACAAGGAACTGTGAGAAGGGGGTTGGCTACGAAAAACAAGAGCAATACTACGAAACCAAGGGGGGAAGATTTCTCAATTATCTACAGCTTCCTTTTCTTTTTTTATGCTCTTTCCACTATAATCCAAGCCTGTCACAGATGTAAGCTTACTGTTCCTACTTAATGTATGATAGCTATCTCAAGAAATATTAAATTAATTTGTTCCCTTCCAATTTTTATACTCAATATGTTGCGATCTAAAGTTAATTACCTTTGGCTAAGATTTATCCTCTATTTCATTCATTAATTAGTTTAACAAGAAGTTTAATACTTTTTGGTCAAATAATTATATCTTCAACAAGCGAAAAAATTAAAACTTTTTCTTTCCAATGTTAAGACACCGCTTTGCGAAATTAGGCAAATTTCTTTCAACAGTTTGGAATTGAGAGTGGTTTTTCAAAATCTAAAATCCAACCTTTCAAAGATAAGGATACAATTTTTTTTTTTTTTTTTTTGAAAAGGACACTATAGAGATTTTGATTAGAGAAACTTGATTGCGTAACAACATGGAAGTAAGGTCACAATATTTATCATGTTAAATACGAAATCAAGCATGCTTGTTCTAGTTCTTGTCAATTAAAACACCCCCACGACAATTTGACCTTTGACTATCCCTCGCTATTTCTCAAAAATCCCCCTACTCTTCTTTCTCCTTAAACTCTGGCAATTTAATGTTATGGAAAGTGATCTTAATTCTTCCAATTTCGACAAGTACCAAATAACATGGAAATCCGAGGATTTAGGCCTAAGCCAAGCTAAATTTTATAGGTGTAGCTTTTGTAAACGAGGTTTCTCCAATGCACAAGCGCTAGGTGGACACATGAACATTCATAGAAAAGATAGAGCCAAGCTTGGAGAAAGTCCGAGCGAATCTTTAGATATCAAGAAGTCTGTCAGTCCTTCTCCTGATATTGTACCGCCATCTAATGATAAATTATTGCAACAAGAAGTATCTAGGGATGACACGAGTAGTCCATCAAAAAGGCCATATGTTACACCCGAAGAAGAACATGGTCATCATCGTCGTCATCAACATCATATTTCGAAAACGAAAGATGGAAATCATGATTATCCTATTTCAAAAGCACAAGATATTGACAATCATGAGTTGATTATTGGAGGTGATCTTTTACAATTACCTTTGTTTGTGGACTTTCCATCAAAAAAAGAAATTAATTGTGGGGAAACACAAGAAGGAAATAAGGGCATGCAGCTAAGTGATGATTCAGAATTGGACCTTGAGCTTCGGTTAGGACCGGAACCTCCCGAGTCTTCAATGAAATCATAGTAGTTGGTTCTTTTAATATATTGATCAAAGCATACATATACTACTCGGATCAACCAATCCTATTAAGAGGTACTTCTATTTCCAATTCTTATGGTAATCTTTTTCATTTTTTGTAAATGTAAATCACAAAGGGAATAGGATATTGTTTTTATATTAAAAAATTAATATTTTTTTCTCTCTTTTCTCTTCATTATGTATCTGAGGCTCTGAGCCCAAGTACGTATGTTTGTTCTGGTGCTCTAGTTACGAAGTTTTTAACGATCATGAGCAAATAGTTGTTTTGAAGTTGAGGCTTAACAACTATAATAACTTTTTTAAAAGGGAACATGTTGTGTGCCTTTTTTTTGGTAACATTTTCTTCCAATGTTAATTAAGGCACCGCTTTGCGAGATTAGGCAAATTTCTATCAACAACTAGATGAGGAAAGGCCCGTATACGAGCCCAACATTATAATCTTAAAATTATTGTTTGTGGGTGTTCAATTAATTTTTTGATAAATAAATCGATCATTGTTATATCCATTTAATAACTTATAGAGAATGATATTGGGGATCATAATTTACAATTAATTTATTTTAATAATTTACTAAAAAATTAAACTTTAAATTATAACCTGCTTAAGTTGCTCCAATTATTAACTTTTAACATCAATGTCAAATATAAACATCAAATTGTAAAATTGATTGAATGGTATTATTTTCCCACTACATTTGAATTTTTAATTATAGGGTTTTAATTTTTTTCTTAATTAAGGATATAAGAGAAATATTTTTTTTAATAGATTTATCATATGTTAATTTTTATAATAAAATAATATAAAATATTTTAAGACAATTTATAGATTGTTGAAAACTTATCATGGAAGAATGGAGTTCAAACCATATAAATCAAATTTTCACATCAATTAAGTACATAAGAGATAACCTCATAGAATAGATGAACAAATATCATCACTTAAATTAACTTTAAGGTTTAACAAATTATTGTTTTGTAAATTACTTTTGAATATAAAACTTTTAGGTTTTAAATCGCCTTCAAATACTGTGAATACATGAAAACCTTTAATTTTATTTTTTAAATTGTGTTAAGATAGTATGGGTAAATATGAAAATATTTATCTATATTTATTTTTGTTGCTTTATTATTTAAAAATTAAATTTACTTTTTCTGTGAAAACTTTTAGTTGACTAAAACAAAAATTAATAATTTTATCAAATGAAAAAAACATTCGAAATGAGTATCTGCATGGAGTGACTCTGCAAAAGTAGTCTAATCAACAATTCATTTAAACTTTTAAAGGAGTGTTGTGGTCAAGGAAAATGTGGGGTCCACGTATATTAAGGAGGACACAATTTGCATTTAAGAAATGCAAACAATATAATAATTTTTTTCGAAATGACATATATGCCCTTGGTTGACCATCTTTCCTTTTCTATATATCTATCAACAATTTGGAATTGAGACTGGTTTTAAAATCTAAATATTAAAAAAATACAACAATAATAAATTTAAAATTAAACGAGTCAGTGAATTAATATTCTAATGTGCATTTCAATAAGAGATAGGGGAAGAATCTACTACTAGAATTTATTCCAGTATATATTCCAATTATTTCCAATGTTAGCCTCTCCATAAGAAGAAGTAAACACAGAATTTCCACCTCATCCCTCTTCACTTGAAATTGGAGAAATCCGGAACATTTTGATAAAAGGAAAAATTACGTTACTTTGCAGAACAAAGTTCATATATCCAAGTGCACATAAATTATTTTTAAACATCATTAGTTGATACGCGGCGCCTTCCTGAGATTCCTTGGAAGGGCGACGTACGGCTAAGCAACTGATGTCAGTGCAGTTGCTGTCCGCCAACTGAGGTCCCCTCCGTACGCTAGACGAGATTGTCAGTGCCGTACGGAAAAACCAATATCAAGAGCAATTGAGAGAACAGAAATGAGAATTCAGAATGAAAGAAAGCTTGATTGCATTAATGAAAGCTATTACAGAAAAGCAACGCGGTGTCGAGGGGGAGAGACACCAGTACAGAGAATTGCTTGCTTGCTAGAAAGTTTTGATTGCTTGATCCCCCNNNCCATTTCAATTTATGTGGTGGTGCATGACTCGACATAGAGTTTAAGAAGGAAATATATATATTTTTTTAAATTTGTGGTCCGAAATAAACTATAACAACTTGTATGGTTGTAAACCAATTCATTAATAATAAAGTGAAAATTCTAAAGATAAATTATTTCAAAATAAAAATAATGACATTCTTTTTGAAATTAACTAAAAGCAAAAAGCACCACAAATCAGACGAATGAGTACTTTTTTGTTAAATCTCAACTAGCTTATGTCCAAACGCTAAATATAGCAGTAATGTTTTAGGTTGACGATTTGGCTTCAATCAAAAAAGTCATTGAAAAATATTGGATCCTTTTCCACCGGAGAGATCCGATCTGTTACGCGGCGCCTTCCTGAGATTCCTTGGAAGGGCGACGTAAGGCTAGGCAACTGATGTCAGTGCAGTTGTTGTCCGCCAACTGAGGTCCCCTCCGTACGCTAGACGAGATTGTCAGTGCCGTACGGGAAAACTAATATCAAGAGCAATTGAGAGAACAGAAATGAGAATTCAGAATGAAAGAAAGCTTGATTGCATTGATGAAAGCTATTACAGAAAAGCAACGCGGTGTTGAGGGGGAGAGACACCAGTACAGAGAATTGCTTGCTTGCTAGAAAGTTTTGATTGCTTGATCCCCCCTAATAGTACTTAAAAAAAATAATCCAAAGTTACAGGAGTAGACTTGATTAAGCTAGAGAAACATAATGGAAGTACATGAAATAAAACTACTCTATATTTACAATGAAAATGACTTAGTCTTCTATAAGGCAGCAGCAGGTCCGTTGTCAGTAGCAGTGTCTTTGGCATCACGGTCTGCGCGAGCGAGGGATATCGGTGGGGCGACAGAGGCACCTGCGCGCTTGTCACTTGGCGCGGCCAAGACCACGGGGTCGTCCGTGGCGCTAGGCATTGGGAGGTTTGCTAGGACGCCACGGGGCGCGCCCAAGGGGTCATGGGGCATGGCTGGAAAGCCGCCCATGACATTCTCCCCCACCTGAGTCGGCGACGTCCTCGGCGCCTTACTTGCAAAATAATCTTCAATGAGGCTCTTGTAGGCTTTGAGGTTTGTTCCCCTCTCCCAAGTATTCTCTTCTGCATCACAGCCCTGCCATTTCACCAAAAACTCTTGGTGATCTTTCGTTGAGGCATGAATCACTCTGTCATCAAGGATAGCTTCAACACGCCTTTTCCCGGTTGAATTGGGACCTCGAATACTGGGTATTGTGAGCTGGCTCCTTGAGGGATCCTCCGTGTCTTCCCGAAAAGGTTTCAGGAGACTGACATGGAAGACAGGATGAATTTTCCACCAAGCTGGGGTATCCACCCGGTATGCAACCTTCCCAATACGCTTTTCAATGGACAAGGGTCCAATGTATTTTTGCAATAGGCGAGGGTCATGGACCCCTGCAAATAAGTACCGCTTTGGAATTTTGACCATCACTTTGTCTCCTACTTGATATTCAACAAAGCGACGATTCTGATCAGCATGCCTCTTCATCCGCTTTTGGGCTTTGACAAGGTAGCTCCGCACTATCTCCAAATTCCGCCTCCACTCTTTTGAGAAGCTGGCAGCTCGAGGAGATTTAGCCATGTTTGGTGCATTCACAGTGTGTGGGAGTAGCGGTTGCTGTCCGGTAACAATTTCAAAAGCGCTTTTGTTGGTACTAGAGCTCTTTTGTGAATTGAAACACAGTTGAGCAGCATCCAGAAGCTTCACCCAATTCTTCTGCGATCCGGTTACAAAGTGGCGGAGGTATTCCTCCAACATACCATTGAACCGCTCCGTCTGGCCGTCAGATTGCGGATGAAAACTTGAGCTGTGACTCAATTTTGACCCAAGGCACTTGAAGAGTTGGGTCCAAAAGTTGCTAGTGAAGCGTGAGTCGCGGTCACTAACAATGTCTTTGGGCAGGCCCCAATATTTGACGACATGAGAGAAGAAGAGTCGAGCTGTATCTTCTGCTGATATATATTGTGGGGCTGCAATAAAGGTGGCATACTTAGAAAACCGGTCCACCACCACCAAGATGGTTGTGAGATCTCCCACCTTGGGCAATCCGGTGATGAAATCCAGGGAAACGCTTTCCCAAGGTGTCTTTGGGACAGCAAGTGGTTCCAAGAGTCCCGCTTGTGTCAAGCGTCCGACTTGTTCTTCTGGCATACGAGACAAGTCTTCACATACTGAGCGACATCATCGGCCATTTGAGGCCAATAATAGGCACGACGAAGTAACGCCATGGTGCGTTCTGCACCAGGATGGCCGGCCCACAGAGTATCATGACATTCCGCTAGAAGAGTCCTCCGCAAATCTCCTCCTTTAGGAACATAAAGTCGGTTCCCTTTTACTTTCAGAAACCCATCTTCCATGTAGAACTGGCGAGTCTTGCCCTGTCCTACTAAATCAACCAATACTGAGCAGCAGGATCCTTGATGAGTAGATCCCGTATTTGGTCCTTGATGGATGTGGCTACCTCGCTCCCCCTTAGGGTGGCGAGTACGGCACACCGGATGCTAGGTCAGCTCTCCGGACTGAGCGCATCAGCAACATGATGNGAAAATAAAATCAAGACCGAAAATATTGCAACAATCGTAGTATTTTATTTCGAATATTTGAGTGTTACAATCTCTATGAATCCTCTGATTCTTCTTTCCAATGGTAAATAAATTCAAGGGCCTTGGAGCTTGATCTTGAGTTTATATTTGTTCCACGAACGATGATCTTGTTCTTGAGCTTGAGCTTGAGCTTGATTGCTTGAACTTGATCTTGATTCGTTCTTCGTTCTTGAGCTTGAACTTGATTTGTTCTTCGTTCTTGAGCTTGAACTTGATTTCTTGAACTTGAACTTGACTGCTTGAAGCTTGAAACTTGTAGAGAAATTTGCGGTGTTTGATCCACGAGTTCTCTCTTGCTTCTTGTTATAACTTCTGGTCCCTTTTCTGAGTTATAAAGACCCCTATTTATTGTTGTGGAAGGGAGGAGACATGATAAGAACAAACTCTTTCCGACCAATCAAATTGAAGTGTGACATGACCGCATTTGATTGGCCAGAACATGTCACTTGCACACGTGGCACGATTTCATTGGCCTTTCAGTGTGACTGGGCATGCCTTGTCATTTTGACACGTGGCATGGTCATATTGGCTCTTCCGTTTGACTTGGCGTGCCACGTCATTTGACACGTGGCACCAAACTGGGCCTCTAGGAAGATGACATCTTGGGCTTAATGAAGTGGGCTCATCACTTAGCCCAATTAAATGGGCTAGCCCAATGGACTAAGACTTATTTATTTAATCCATATATGTTGGACATATATAATTAATCCAATTATATTAGCCCAATAAATTTATTTGAACTAATATATCTTGAATTTAAAATATAGTCCCAACTATTTTATGGATTTAATTCCTATAAAATTTATATGCCTACATTGGTATTTTTAAGTTTTACAAATTTATCCTATATTTTTGAAATTTATAAAAGGACCCCAATTAGTTATTAAACCTAGGTAATACCTACAATTACCCACCATGTGATTGATGGCCTTGAACTATATTTTTGATATCCACTGTTGAGATCTATAATTTATACTTTTACTTGAAGGAGTCGCTACAACTTCTATTAGAGATTATTCGTATAGTTAAACAATCACCACATTTGATTGTTTTTCTCAAGTAGGATAATCAAGTTGGGATGATTTTGATATTTCTTTTACAAATTATGGGTATAAATCATGTTTCATGGTTTTGAAAAAAGTACATCCAAATATGTTGCAAAAATTATAACCAAACACAACTTCATCTTCAAATCAAATTTTAGTGAAATTCCAGATTTGAAAAAAAAAAATTGGAAATTATGTCAAAACGCCTACTAAATAGAGAAGACAACAACAACAAACCGAGTGTTGTCCCACAAGTGGGGTCTATGGAGGGTAGAGTGTATTTAGACATTACCCTAGCTTTAAAAAGGCAGATAGGTTATTTCCGGTAAACCATCGGCTCAGGAAGAAAAAAAGGGAAGGGGAATAACAAACAAACCAATCTGACAACCGAAGCGAAAATAAAAAACTAACACTAAGTAATGCAATCAGAAAATAGAAACAAGGCAACAACAAGTAATAACAGCAATCTAGGGTAAAAATACGCGAAGAACACTAAGTGATGTATCAAAGCTATTGTGACAAACAAGGACAATACTCGGCTACCTAACCTCTACCTTTATTCTCGCCCTCCACACCTTTCTATCCATGGTCATGTCCTCGGTCAGCTGAAGCAACGCCATATCTCGCCTAATCACCTCTTCCCGATACTTCTTCGGCCTGCCTCTACCTCTTCGTTAGCCCTCCAACGCCATCCTCTCACACCTCCTCACCGAAGAATCAATGCCTCCCCTTTTAACATGCCCGAACCATCTAAATAGAAGAATAATAGAATAAGAATTAGCCCAAATAGCTGTTCACCCAATCGCTTAAACTAAAAATAGCCGGTAAAAGTATAATATATGCATAATTTATGTATTATATGTGTATAATTATATATAATGAATGTATAATATTTCATGTATATCGCTAGAAAAAATAAACAATAAATATAAACAACTATTTGTGTAAAGGTAATAGAAGAAATGGACCATCTTTTTTTTGGGTCAAAAAGATGTACTTATATTATAGGAAGTTAAACAGTTACATGAGAACATTTTACAAGAGACATCAATGATACTAAGGCCTCATTTGTTTGCACTTAAATGTAATACCCTATATTTTTAGTAAGGGTGTATTGGTCATTAGTAAAAGAATAATAATAATAATAATAATAATAATAATAATAATAATAATAATATTGTAATAAGAAACTAACTAAATAAACAAAAATAGGAATTAAAACAAAGGGCCAAGCCCATTAGTGCAATTGAATAACAAAAGGGTTTTAAGCTTTCAAAAGCTTTCTGAAACAAAAGACGCAGAAAGCAGCGGCAACAAAAAAAACGAACAGAGAAAGGAAAAGGGGGAAAATAGAAGAAGAAGAAGAAGAAGAAGAAGAAGAAGAAGAAGAAGAAGAAGAAGAAGAAGAAGAAGAAGAGAAGAAAGCTTTGGGCAAAGGCCTTACGAAGAATTGAGAGTTGAAATTGAAAGTATTAAAGCTCTCCTTCGGCTCAAGAGGTTAACCTTCTTCCCCTCATCTATTAAATTATTTCACTGCATCAATGCAATTTCATGTAGTACAAAAAAATTCAATATCAACTTTCTCTTATATAAAAAGAAATATACAATTACTATGGAAATAATGAGGCTATAAAGGTTTGGTTTAAGCACTGATAGGTCTAATTTTAGAGGAATAAATTATACTAAATAGTTTGAAATTGATAGAATTATGAACTAGTTCTATGATTAAATATTAATCCACAAACTAAGACTCAAACATGAACCCCGATGATTGGGTATTCTAAATTAGTGATGAATTTAGCCTAAATGAGGCAATTAACATGAGATCGATATTATGATATTATAGATTGATTGGAGGAATTTGTACGAGTTGCTTGAGGTGAAGTAGTTGGTATTTCGGCACGAGTACTGTGAGTAGTAATCTTACCGCAATTTGTGTTTTCATAACTTGCATGATTTACACATAATTTTTAATATGAATATGTTACCGATTATTTTAAGTTGCATGTGGGACAAGTCTTTTACTCGATATGATACCGAAATAGTTATTTGAGATGAATACCGTGGTCTTAAATATTTTCGTTGTCACTAGATCTGTTGTACCATTACTTGAATTTACTGTTATCGAAAAGAAATTATATGATTTGATAAGAACCGAAATGCTCTATATTATTTTAAAATATTTTCTACGAGTATATACGGATTACATAGACAAGTATAAACGGGAGTAGACATTGAAGGATCCCGAAGCTAACGGCGGGTTCGTTAGACCTGGTGCACCTTGTAATTACTGATTACAGTTATAGCCCTCGCTAGTGGGAAGGTAGAACTAGCATACTGTTACCGATTTCCCTCGAGCAGGGATTGTCGTTATATTTGACTTCTTGCGAAGAAGTCTACAGTTATACCGATTACATGATCCGTTCATTGAAACCTCCCAAAATATGAATATTGATATTATACAGTGGTTACCGAGCTTATTACTAAATTATTAATTGTATTATACTACAAGAAGAATATGACGAGACTGAAAATTATTTATTGTTTTTGAAAGGGTATTTTTATGTTATCTTCTGTTTGAGATACTAGCATGTTTTCTGACTTGTCCCCAATAAAAACGGTTGTGGTTAAGTGTTATTACTCACTGATCTAGCGACTCATTCCCCGCTAATTTTTTTTACAGAGACAGCAGTTGACGCAGGCGAGGATTTTGTTAATTAGAGCGCACAGGTTGATAGTTCTTGGTGAGCCTTGCACTTGTTCGCGTGGGCGGAGATTTTATTTATTGTTATGGTCTTTTCTTTGAACTCCTCCATAGTCAATTTTTTTGTGTCTTAAGTATTCTTCGTTATTATAGATTTATGTTGAGTATCGCTCATTCTTATCAGATTTGGAGATAAAATAGTATTTCTAGTTGTTAGTGGGTCGACTATTAAAGGTAGAATATTTATTTTGGTTAAGTGATAAGGTCGTTGTCATTTGAATTACTATTAGGATGTTTGGTTGCTGATCTGAGACAGGGAAATTTTTGGGATAGTCAAAAAACAGGAGAAACTCTGTTCGATTTTCTGTAAAATACCGATGAGGCTTACTTGGGGACACTTGCTCCTAGGTGCCGGTCATGATCCTAAATTGGGTCGTGACAAAGTTGGTATCAGAGCTTAGGCTTTAAGTCCTGAGTCATGGAGCAATGTTTAGTAGAGTCTTGTTCATGGGTATGTAGGCGCACATACTTATGATCTCGAGGCTACTGAACATCTAGGAATGTTTTCCCTTCTTTAATTCTTTGATCAAGCATTGAGAACTTGAGATTGACTTTGGAATATTTCTTGCGCAGATGGCTAGGACACGCACACCCTCATCTGTTGGACGTGGTGTCGGATGTGGTACTACCCGGGTGGCGGTCAAGTTGGGGTTCATCAAACA
Source organism: Nicotiana attenuata (assembly GCF_001879085.1). Lineage (NCBI taxonomy): Eukaryota > Viridiplantae > Streptophyta > Magnoliopsida > Solanales > Solanaceae > Nicotiana > Nicotiana attenuata. The sequence goes on along the minus strand of NW_017670363.1, from coordinate 337,793 downwards.
AGAAGACAGACTGCTCCTCAACCTAAAGTTGGGAACATGGGTCAACCCCAAGCTGCTATGCCGGATCAAGTGCAAGGGCAGGGAGTTCAGGACGCTCCACCACCAGTGCCAACTGTTGTACCTACTGTTGCCTTACCTGCAGACGCGGTGGCAAGGTTATTGAATGTGTTAGAGGCATGGTGCCTGCTCAGGGTGGAAGTTCAGCTCCTCAGGCCACTTTACAGACACAAGCACTTGTACAGACTCACACTTTCGGAAATAAGGATGTATCCCTACAAGAGTTTCTGAAATTGAAATCACCAAAATTCACAGGTTCCAATAATTCAGCAGATCCTCAAAGTTTCTTGGATGGGACACTTAAGGCATTACGTGTTCTTGGATGTTCTAGTGAGAGAGCCGTGGAGCTCGCAGCATACAAACGAGAGGATATGGCTAACACATGGTATGAAACTGTATTGCTAGGAAGGCCAGCAGGAGCAGCACCACTGACATGGGACGAGTTCACTAAGTTGTTCAAGAATCATTTTCTTCCAGACTGCCTGATGCAAAAATATGCTAGAGACTTTGAGAGATTGGTTCAGACTCCAGATATGGATGTGTCAACATATAACACTAAGTTTTGTAAGCTGGCTATATATGCTCCTTACTTAGTGCCTACCGAAGAAGCTCGAGTTCAGAGGTTTGTTGATGGATTGGTTGGTCGCCTACACACTGCAGTAGCCCCTCAGATGAAGACTTTATCCTACTCTGATGTAGTTGACCTTGCTAGAAAGATTAAAAACAAGGGACGGGATGAGCGTGCAGCTAGTGATTTACGTAAGAAGGCCAAGACAGGAGGGTCTTTCAGTGGCGGTTTTAGTGAAAATCGAAGAGCAGAAAATCAGGGACAACAACAACAGGGTTCTCAGACAAGGACACATTTGTCTTCACAATCTCAAATACAAGCCACATTACAGACAGGGTAATAGGGGACCATCATCTTCTGGACATCGTAATTCTGGGCAGATATATGCCACTACTCCAGTCTGCCAGACCTGTGGTAGATCATATTTGGGCCAATGTCGTGTTCTAAACTAGAGAGTGCTTTCGAGTGTGGCCAGTTGGGACATCACTTGAGGGATTGCCCTCAGCCTCCGAGAAATTTCTACCAGGCTTCTATTTTTTGATATCCACTGTTGAGATCCTATAATTTATACTTTACTTGAAGGAGTCGCTTACAACTTCTATTAGAATTATTCGTTATAGTTAAAACAATCACCACATTTGATTGTTTTCTCAAGTAGGATAATCAAGTTGGGATGATTTTGATATTTCTTTTACAAATTATGGTATAATCATGTTTCATGGTTTTGAAAAAAGTACATCCAAATATGTTGGCAAAAAATATATAACCAAACACAACTTCATCTTCAAATCAAATTTTAGTGAATTCCAGATTTGAAAAAAAAAAATTGGGAAATTATGTCAAAACGCCTACTAAATAGAGAAGACAACAACAACAAACCGAGTGTTGTCCCACAAGTGGGGTCTATGGAGGTAGAGTGTATTTAGACATTACCCTAGCTTTAAAAAGGCAGATAGGTTATTTCCGGTAAACCATCGGCTCAGGAAGAAAAAAAGGGAAGGGGAATAACAAACAAACCAATCTGACAAAACCGAAAGCGAAAATAAAAAACAAACACTAAGTAATGCAATCAGAAAATAGAAACAGGCAACAACAAGTAATAACAGCAATCTAGGGTAAAAATACGCGAAGAACACTAAGTGATGTATCAAAGCTATTGTGACAAACAAGGACAATACTCGGCTACCTAACCTCTACCTTTATTCTCGCCCTCCACACCTTTCATCCATGGTCATGTCCTCGGTCAGCTGAAGCAAACGCCATATCTCGCCTAATCACCTCTTCCCGATACTTCTTCGGCCTGCCTCTACCTCTTCGTTAGCCCTCCAACGCCATCCTCTCACACCTCCTCACCGAAGAATCAATGCCTCCCCTTTTAACATGCCCGAACCATCTAATAGAAGAATAATAGAATAAGAATTAGCCCAAATAGCTGTTCACCCAATCGCTTAAACTAAAAATAGCCGGTAAAAGTATAATATAGCATAATTTATGTATTATATGTGTATAATTATATATAATGAATGTATAATATTTCATGTATATCGCTAGAAAAAATAAACAATAAATATAAACAAACTATTTGTGTAAAGGTAATAGAAGAAATGGACCATCTTTTTTTTGGGTCAAAAAGATGTACTTATTATTATTAGGAAGTTAAACAGTTACATGAGAACATTTTACAAGAGACATCAATGATACTAAGGCCTCATTTGTTTGCACTTAAAATGTAATACCCTATATTTTTAGTAAGGGTGTATTGGTCATTAGTAAAAGAATAATAATAATAATAATAATAATAATAATAATAATAATAATAATATTGTAATAAGAAACTAACTAAATAAACAAAAATAGGAATTAAAACAAAGGGCCAAGCCCATTAGTGCAATTGAATAACAAAAGGGTTTTAAGCTTTCAAAAGCTTTCTGAAACAAAAGACGCAGAAAAGCAGCGGGCAACAAAAAAAAACGAACAGAGAAAGGAAAAGGGGGAAAATAGAAGAAGAAGAAGAAGAAGAAAGAAGAAGAAGAAGAAGAAAGAAGAAGAAGAAGAAGAAGAAGAAAAGAGAAAGCTTTGGGCAAAGGCCTTACGAAGAATTGAGAGTTGAAAATTGAAAGTATTAAAGCTCTCCTTCGGCTCAAGAGGTTAACCTTCTTCCCCTCATCTATTAAATTATTTCACTGCATCAATGCAATTTCATGTTAGTACAAAAAAATTCAATATCAACTTTCTCTTATATAAAAAGAAATATACAATTACTATGGAAATAATGAGGCTATAAAGTTTGGTTTAAGCACTGATAGGTCTAATTTTATAGGAATAAATTATACTAAATAGTTTGAAATTGATAAGAATTATGAACTAGTTCTATGATTAAATATTAATCCACAAACTAAGACTCAAACATGAACCCCGATGATTGGGTATTCTAAATTAGTGATGAATTTTAGCCTAAATGAGGCAATTAACATGAGATCGATATTATGATATTATAGATTGATTGGAGGAATTTGTACGAGTTGCTTGAGGAAGTAGTTGGTATTTCGGCAACGAGTACTGTGATAGATCTTACCGCAATTTGTGTTTTTCATAACTTTGCATGATTTACACATAATTTTTAATATGAATATGTTACCGATTATTTTAAGTTGCATGTGGGGACAAGTCTTTTACTCGATATGATACCGAAATAGTTATTTGAGATGAATTACCGTTGGTCTTAAATATTTTTCGTTGTCACTAGATCTGTTGTACCATTACTTTGAATTTACTGTTATCGAAAAGAAATTATATGATTTGATAGAACCGAAATGCTCTATATTATTTTAAAATATTTTCTACGCAGAGTATATACGGATTACATAGACAAGTATAAACGGGAGTAGACATTGAAGGATCCCGAAGCTAACGGCGGGTTCGTTAGACCTGGTGCACCTTTAATTACTGATTACAGTTATAGCCCTCGCTAGTGGGAAGTAGAACTAGCATACTGTTACCGATTTCCCTCGAGCAGGGATTGTCGTTATATTTGACTTCTTGCGAAGAAGTCTACAGTTATACCGATTAACATGATCCGTTCATTGAAACCTCCCAAAAATATGAATATTGATATTATACAGTGGTTACCGAGCTTATTACTAAATTATTAATTGTTGTATTATACTACAAGAAGAATATGACGAGACTGAAAATTATTTATTGTTTTTGAAAGGGTATTTTTATGTTATCTTCTGTTTGAGATACTAGCATGTTTTCTGACTTGTCCCAATAAAAACGGTTGTGGTTAAGTGTTATTACTCACTGACTCTAGCGACTCATTCCCCGCTAATTTTTTTTACAGAGACAGCAGTTGACGCAGGCGAGGATTTTGTTAATTAGAGCGCACAGGTTGATAGTTCTTGGTGAGCCTTGCACTTGTTCGCAGTGGGCGGAGATTTTATTTATTGTTATGGGTCTTTTCTTTGAACTCCTCCATAGTCAATTTTTTTGTGTCTTAAGTATTCTTCGTTATTATATAGATTTATGGTTGAGTATCGCTCATTTTATCAGATTTGGAGATAAAATAGTATTTCTAGTTGTTAGTGGGTCGACTATTAAAGGTAGAAATATTTATTTTGGTTAAGTGATAAGGTCGTTGTCATTTGAATTACTATTTAGGATGTTTGGTTGCTGATCTGAGACAGGGAAATTTTTGGGATAGTCAAAAAACAGGGAGAAACTCTGTTCGATTTTCTGTAAAATACCGATGAGGCTTACTTGGGGACACTTGCTCCTAGGTGCCGGTCATGATCCTAAATTGGGTCGTGACAAAGTTGGTATCAGAGCTTAGGCTTTAAGTCCTGAGTCATGGAGAGCAATGTTTAGTAGAGTCTTGTTCATGGGTATGTAGGCGCACATACTTATGATCTCGAGGCTACTGAACATCTAGGAATGTTTCCCTTCTTTAATTCTTTGATCAAGCATTGAGAACTTGAGATTGGACTTTGGAATATTCTTGCGCAGATGGCTAGGACACGCACACCCTCATCTGTTGGACGTGGTGTCGGATGTGGTACTACCCGGGTGGCGGTCAAGTTGGGGTTCATCAAACAAGAAGACAGACTGCTCCTCAACCTAAAGTTGGGAACATGGGTCAACCCCAAGCTGCTATGCCGGATCAAGTGCAAGGGCAGGGAGTTCAGGGACGCTCCACCACCAGTGCCAACTGTTGTACCTACTGTTGCCTTACCTGCAGACGCGCGGTGGCAAGGTTATTGAATGTGTTAGAGGCATGGTGCCTGCTCAGGGTGGAAGTTCAGCTCCTCAGGCCACTTTACAGACACAAGCACTTGTACAGACTCACACTTTCGGAAATAAGGATGTATCCCTACAAGAGTTTCTGAAATTGAAATCACCAAAATTCACAGGTTCCAATAATTCAGCAGATCCTCAAAGTTTCTTGGATGGGACACTTAAGGCATTACGTGTTCTTGGATGTTCTATGAGAGAGCCGTGGAGCTCGCAGCATACAAACGAGAGGATATGGCTAACACCATGGTATGAAACTGTATTGCTAGGAAGGCCAGCAGGCGAGCAGCACCACTGACATGGGACGAGTTCACTAAGTTGTTCAAGAATCATTTTCTTCCAGACTGCCTGATGCAAAAATATGCTAGAGACTTTGAGAGATTGGTTCAGACTCCAGATATGGATGTGTCAACATATAACACTAAGTTTTGTAAGCTGGCTATATATGCTCCTTACTTAGTGCCTACCGAAGAAGCTCGAGTTCAGAGGTTTTGATGGATTGGTTGGTCGCCTACACACTGCAGTAGCCCCTCAGATGAAGACTTTATCCTACTCTGATGTAGTTGACCTTGCTAGAAAGATTAAAAACAAGGGACGGGATGAGCGTGCAGCTAGTGATTTACGTAAGAAGGCCAAGACAGGAGGGTCGTTTTCAGTGGCGGTTTTAGTGAAAATCGAAGAGCAGAAAATCAGGGACAACAACAACAGGGTTCTCAGACAAGGACACATTTGTCTTCACAATCTCAAATACAGACCACATTACAGACAGGGTAATAGGGGACCATCATCTTCTGGACATCGTAATTCTGGGCAGATATATGCCACTACTCCAGTCTGCCAGACCTGTGGTAGATCATATTTGGGCCAGTGTCGTGTTTTAACTGGAGAGTGCTTTCGATGTGGCCAGTTGGGATATCACTTGAGGGATTGCCCTCAGTCTCCGAGAAATTTCAACCAGGCTTCTATTCAGTCAACTACACCTACTCAGACTACTCGTAATACTTCAGGTGCTACAGGTACAGGAAATAGAGGTTGAGGTGCTGGAGACCGTGCTACTGTGAATCAAGGACAAGGGAATGCTGGTAGAGGTCAGGCGAGAGTTTTTGCATTTACTAGACAGGATGCTCAGGCCTCGAATGCTGTGGTTACATGTATTCTTTCTGTCTGTTCATTTGATTTCCGTTGATTGATCCGGGATCTATCACTCCTATGTGTCCTCGTACTTTGCTTTGAGGTTTAGTATATAGCCTGAGCTATTGAATGAACCTTTTCTAGTTGCTACTCCTGTTGGAGAGTCTCTATTAGCTGAATACGTGTATCGTGCTTGTCAGATTCGGGTTGAGGGTGGAGATACTCTAGCTGACCTTATTGTACTTGATATGATTGACTTTAACATGCTGATGGGAATGGATTGGTTATCTTCTTGCTATGCTATCGTCGATTGTCATGCAAAGATAGTTAAATTTGAGATACTAAACGAACCCAATTTTGTTTTAAAGGGGGGTCAGGTTCTAGAGACTTGCAAAGTTGTATCTTTCATGAAAGATCAGCGACTTCTGAAGAAAGGTTGCTTGGGTCTCTTAGCTATTGTAAATGATACAAGAAAGGAAACAGTTAGTATAGAAAATGTACCAGTAGTGAGAGAATTTTCTGATGTATTTCCTGAGGATTTACCAGGATTGCCTCCAGTACGAGAAATAGACTTTGGTATTGATTTGCTACCTGACACACATCCCATATCGATAACCCCATATCGAATGGCACCAACAGAGTTGAGGGAGCTAAAGCAACAGTTAAAAGATTTGTTAGATAAGGGTTTTATTAGACCTAGTGTATCACCATGGGGTGCACCAGTACTGTTCGTAAAGAAGAAAGACGCATCCCTGAGAATGTGCATTGACTACATGCAGCTGAACAAGATAACAATACGCAATAAATAACCCTTGCCTCGTATAGATGACATGTTTGATCAGTTACAAGGAGCTGCCCACTTTCAAAGATATGACCTCCGTTCTGTCGTATCATCAACTTAGAATCAAAGATGAAGTTATTTTTAAGACTGCTTTCAGAACTCGATACGGGCACTATGAGTTTCTTGTGATGCCTTTCGGGCTGACTAATGCCCCAGCGGCATTCATGGACTTAATGAATAGGGTGTTCAAGCTGTTTCTGGATAGATTTGTAATAGTATTTATTGATGATATCCTAATATATTCTCATAGCCAAGGAGAACACGAGGATCCATCTCAGGACTGTGTTGCAGACAATGCGAGAACATCGGCTTTATGCTAAGTTCTCGAAGTGTGAATTCCGGCTAGACTCGGTAGCATTTCTGGGGCATGTTGTATCCAAAGATGGAATTATGGTAGATCCTAAGAAGACCGAAGCTGTGCAGAAATGGCCCATGACCTACTTCTCCTATAGAATTCGCAGCTTTTTGGGCTAGCAGGCTATTACAGGGCGTTTTATGCAGGATTTTCCAGAAATAGCAACGCCACTGACTAAGCTAACACAAAAAAATGCAAGTTTTAGTGGACGGAGGAATGTGAGCAAAGTTTCAAGAAAACTCAAATAATAGTTTGGACAACTGCACCAATATTAGTCTTACCGATCAGGTTCTTGGAGATTTACGGTGTTCTGTGACGCATCGGAGGTGGGATTAGGTTTGTTTCTCATGCAAAATGTCGC
>NW_017670363.1:302640-330165 GCF_001879085.1 Nicotiana attenuata | reverse complement strand
TTTTATTTCAAGTCAACTACACCTACTCAGACTACTCGTAATATTCAGGTGCTACAGGTACAGGAAATAGAGGTTGAGGTGCTGGAGACCGTGCTACTGTGAATCAAGGACAAGGAATGCTGGTAGAGGTCAGGCGAGAAGTTTTTGCATTTACTAGACAGGATGCTCAGGCCTCGAATGCTGTGGTTACATGTATTTCTTTCTGTCTGTTCATTGATTTCCGTTGATTGATCCGGGATCTATCACTCCTATGTGTCCTCGTACTTTTGCTTTGAGGTTTAGTATATAGCCTGAGCTATTGAATGAACCTTTTCTATTGCTACTCCTGTTGGAGATCTCTATTAGCTGAATACGTGTATCGTGCTTGTCAGATTCGGGGTTTGAGGGTGGAGATACTCTAGCTGACCTTATTGTACTTGATATGATTGACTTAACATGCTGATGGGAATGGATTGTTTATCTTCTTGCTATGCTATCGTCGATTGTTCATGCAAAGATAGTTAAATTTGAGATACTAAACGAACCCAATTTTTTTTAAAGGGGGTCAGGTTCTAGAGGACTATCTTCCTCCCTTTGTTATTGCTTATGCTTCGAGACAATTGAAAAAGCACGAGCAAAACTATCTTACACATGATTTGGAGATGGCTGCAGTGGTATTTGCTCTAAAAATTTGGAGACATTACCTATATGGCGAAACTTGTGAGATTTATACTTGACCATAAAAGTCTGAAGTATATCTTTCAGCAGAGAGATCTGAATCTCCGGCAGCGTCGTTGGATGGAACTAATCAAAGACTATGATTGTTCTATTTTGTATCATCCTGGAAAAGCCAATGTGGTGGTTGATGCATTGAGCAGAAAATCAATGGGGAGTCTGGCACACATAGCTCCTGCAAAGAGACTTTTGGCCAAAGATATTCAGAGACTAGAAGATACAGGTATTAGAATTAGTGTCGGAAATTCAGAGGCATTGTTGGTTTGTGCTCAGGCCAAGTCTTCATTAGTTGAGCGCATTAAGGCCACCCAATATGAGGATGAGCGATTATGCAAATACAGAGATGAGGCCTTAGCTGGTAAAAGCAAGGATATGATTGTTGAGAGTGATGGTGTGCTTCGAATGGGTGACAGGCTATGTGTAGCAGACGTAGATAGGTTGAGACATGCTATTCTTGAAGAAGCCCACAACTCTAAATACACTATACATCCTGGATCCACAAAAATGTACCGTGACCTGAAGCAATTTTATTGGTGGGAAGGTATGAAGAAAGATGTTGCTAACTTTGTTTCTAGTTGTTTGACTTGTCAGCAGGTCAAGGCTGAGCATCAACGACCCGCAGGACTACTACAACAAATTGAGATTCCAGAGTGGAAATGGGAAAGAATCACTATGGATTTTGTCATCGGTCTACCACGAACTCTTAGAGGTTATGACTCTGTATGGGTGATTATAGATCGACTGACGAAATCAGCACACTTTTTGCCAGTAAAGACTACATATGGCGGAGTGAGGTATGCACAGATATTTATAAATGAAATTGTTCGACTTCACGGAGTTCCAATATCCATCATCTCTGATAGAGGATCACAATTTACCTCACGCTTTTGGAAATCTTTTCAAGAAGCATTGGGTACACGAGTAGATCTTAGTACTGCATTTCATCCACAGACAGACGGGCAGTCTGAACGTACTATACAGATCTTGGAGGATATGTTGAGAGCTTGTATTCTTGAGTTTGGAGGTAGTTGGGATGCTTATCTACCTTTAGCTGAATTTGCTTACAACAATAGCTTCCAGTCCAGTATTCAAATGGCACCGTACTAAGCATTGTATGGTAGAAGATGTCGTCCTCCTATTGGATGGTTTGAAGCTGGTGAGACTAACTTATTGGGACCCGACTTAGTACAAGAAGCTATGGAAAAGGTCCAGTTGATCAGACAGAGATTGCTTACAGCTCAAAGCAGACAAAAGTCTTAAGCTGATAAGAGAAGAAGAGATTTAGTGTTCACAATTGGGGACAAAGTGTTCCTACGAGTCTCCCCTATGAAAGGTGTGATGCGGTTTGGGAAAAGAGGTAAGTTGAGCCCCAGGTTTATAGGACCGTATGAGATACTAGACCGAGTGGGAGCGGTGACTTATCGTTTGACACTTCCTCCTAAGTTGTCCTTTATTCATCCAATGTTTCACGTCTCAATGCTAAGAAAATGTATATCAGACTCATCTAGGGTGATTGAAGCACCGACTATACCGCTCGATGAGAAGTTGTCTTACGAGGAAGAGCCAATGGCTATTGTTGATAGACAAATAAGAAAACTACGGTAAAAATAATCGTGTTCGTGAAAGTCTTATGGAGAAATCATACAGTCGAAGAAGCTACTTGGGAACTAGAAAAAGATATGCAAGAAAAGTATCCCCATTTGTTTCAGTCTACAGGTATGTACTTAAGTTAAATTCGGGAACCGAATTTCATAAGGTGGGGAGGATGTAATATCCTATATTTTTAGTAAGGGTGTATTGGTCATTAGCAAAAGAATAATAATAATAATATTAATAATTATATTGTAATAAGAAAATAAATAATAAACAAAAAAAATAGGAATTAAAACAAAGGGCCAAGCCCATTAGTGCAATTGAATAACAAAAGGGTTTTAAGCTTTCAAAAGCTTTCTGAAACAAAAGACGCAGAAAGCAGCAGCAACAAAAAAAGAAACGAACAGAGAAAGGAAAAGGGGGAAAAGAGAAGAAGAAGAAGAAAGCTTTGGGCAAAGGCCTTAAGAAGAATTGGGAGTTGAAATTGAAAGTATTAAAGCTCTCCTTCGACTCAAGAGGTTAACCTTCTTCCCCTCACCTGTTAATTTATTTCACCGCATCTATGCAATTTCATGTAGTACAAAAGAATTCAATATCAACTTTCTCTTATATAAAAAGAAATATACAATTACTATGGAGATAATGAGGCTATAAAGGTTTGGTTTAAGCACTGATAGGTCTAATTTTAGAGGAATAAATTATACTAAATAGTTTGAAATTGATAGAATTATGGACTAGTTCTATGATTAAATATTAATCCACAAACTAAGACTCAAACATGAACCCCGATGATTGGGTATTCTAAATTAGTGATGGATTTAGCCTAAATGAGGCAATAAACATGAGATCGATATTATGAAATTATAGATTGATTGGAGGAATTTGTACGAGTTGCTTGAGGTGAAACAGTTGGTATTTCGGCACGAGTACTGTGAGTAGTAATCTTACCGAAATTTATGTTTTCATAACTTGCATGATTTACACATGAATTTTAAAATATGAATATGTTACCGGTTATTTTAAGTTGCATGTGGGACAAGTCTTTTACTCGATATGATACCGAAATAGTTATTTGAGATGAATACCGTGGTTTTAAATATTTTCGGTTTCACTAGATATGTTGTACCGTTACTTGAATTTACTGTTATCGAAAAGAAATTATATGATTTGATAAGAACCGAAATGCCCTATATTGTTTTAAAATATTTTCTACGAGTATATACGGATTACAGAGACAAGTATAAACAGGAATAGACATTGAAGGATCCCGAAGCTAACGGCGGGTTCGTTAGACCTGGTGCACCTTGTAATTACCGATTACAGTTATAGCCCTCGCTAGTGGGAAGGTAGAACTAGCATACCGTTACCGATTTCCCTCGAGCAGGGACTACCGTTATATTTGACTTCTTGCGAAGAAGTGCATAGTTATACCGATTACATGATCCGTTCATTGAAACCTCCCAAAATATGAATATTGATATTATACAGTGGTTACCGAGCTTATTACTAAATTATTAATTGTATTATACTACAAGAAGACTATGATGAAATTGAAAATTATTTATTATTTCTGAAAGGGCATTTATATGTTATCTTCTGTTTGATATACTAGCATGTTTTCTGACTTGTCCCCAATAAAAATGGTTATGGTTAAGTGTTATTACTCACTGAGCTAGCGACTCATTCCCGCTAATTTTTTTTACAAAGACAACAGTTGACACAGGCGAGGATTTCGTTAATTAGAGCGCACAGGTTGAGAGTTCTTGGTGAGCCTCGCACTTGTTCGCGTGGGCGAAAATTTTATTTATTGTTATGGTCTTTTCTTTGAACTCTTAGAGTCGCTCCATAGTCAATTTTTTTGTGTCTTGAGTATTGTTCGTTATTATAGATTTATGTTGAGTATCGCTCATTCTTATCAAATTTGGAGATAAAATAACATTTCTAGTTGTTAGTGGGTGGACTATTAAAGGTAGAATATTTATTTTGGTTAAGTGATAAGGTCATTGTCATTTGAATTACTATTAAGATGTTTGGTTGCTGATTTGAGAAAGGGAAATTTTTGGGATAGTCCAAAAACAGGGAAAACTCTGTCCGATTTTATGTAAAATACCGATGAGGCTTACTTAGGGGCACTTGCTCCTAGGTGCCGGTCATGATCCTAAATTGGGTCGTGACAACTTAATGGAGGTCTGAATCTTAATCATTCAGATCTCATACGTTAAATGCGTTTGTTTTTAAAGTCTGAATCTTAATTATTCAGATCTTAATCATTAAGTCTATTTGTTTTTTTACTTCACAACCACTTAATGGGTCTGAATATGTATGTATGATTAAGATCTATAAACAGAGACTTAATTTTATTAAGATGATATCACATATTCATTTTTAATTTCCGCCACCGCGTACCATTATCAACTACCACCATGCCATCACCACCACCATACTCAACCCCCACCACCACCCCCACCACCACCACCACGCCACCATCATCCTCAATCATAGCCGCCACCACTACCAACCATCACCGCCCACTATCCCACCACTCCGACCGCCATCATTCTTACTCACAATCAACACTCATCCACCTCAACTGCCACAATTGACCACCCCATCACCATCAACAACCACATTCAGTACTGTCCATCTTATAACCTACCACCACCCACCCACCACCACCCTCTGTCACAACTATTACCACCACCCACCATTATTAATTATCACCACCCACCACTACCATCCTCAATCATAATCGCCACCAATAGCAATCACTACTAGCTACTAGCATGAACCACCATCATCAACCAAAACTACCACCAACCACCGCCTCTAGTCGACACTCACCCGTTAGCCATCATCACCAACAACTATCATATTTTAAAAAACTATATATTTTATTGATAGAATATTAGATTAGTTAGTATTTCGTTGAATTTTATGTTTATTAATTTTCAAATAAAGATAAATTTTGTACATTCAGATGTTAAAAATCAAACAGTCTTAATTATTTCTATTCAGATTTTAATACACATCTTAATATTTAGATGTGTATCAGATTCAGATGTCTTAATCTTAATACACATCTTGATATTCAGATGTGTATTCAGATTCAAACGTCTTAATCTTAAAAAAAATAAATAAGGCCTAAGCTAGAGTTTACTGCAAAGACCCCGTATGGGAATCATTTCTAGAAAGATAGTTAGTACTAGATAGAACACTACTATTAGTACTAAATCGAAAAGTACTATTACACAAAGTAATTGTAGCAGAGAGCGGTTGTGTTGAAGGTTGATTGTTACGTGTCAACTATGTTTACATCTCATTTTCGACAAATTCATTCTTTTCTTTTTGCATGTTGAAAATGAATATTTTTTATTTAATCAAGTATAACTGTGTACAACTATTAGCTCATTTAAACTATCAACTAGCTTTTCGTATACATCCACTACGAAACCTTTAGAGAATAGTGGAGGGATTTTATCCCTTTCATCACAATTCTTATAGTTTTATTATTTATAAAGACCTATTTGGAGTTTTTTTTTTAAAAATCCATTTTGGAGTTTATGTAAAAACTATGTTATTATGTGTAGTTATTTACAAAACGCTGTGCTACAACTTGTACTTTAGGTTGGACCATCTGTTCATAGGCAAGTTGAAACATTAGAGATACTTGTACAAAGATATAAAATTACTTGTCAATTTGTAAATCCAGAAGTCTATAAGACTTTGGAGTTTTTCGACCACTTCATGAAGTTCAAAAAATTAATATAAACATAAAAATAAAAAAATATTATAAAATAATAAAATAGGAAGAGTATTACAGAAAAAAAGTAAAAATTATTCTATTTAGGATAAATTACAATAAAAGAATTCTTTATTAGAAAAATAACTTAATCACAAGGTAACAAACTCTAATACAAACTCTAAAAAATTTCTAAAAGCAATTAGCTTAAATACAATACTATTACATAGAAAAAGAAAAGAAAAGTAAAGAAATGTTCGTGGATCTTCACTCAGATCCCCTTTTCAAGGAAGTGAACTAGAGGGTGAGATTACAAACAGAAACCCTATTTCCATAATTAACACGCCCCGGTGATTACCTGCTACAAAGAGAAAACGAAGAAAAAATGGGTGCTTTTGTTAAGCTATTAGACTTTCTTCTTTTTATCTACTTTCTCTTCATAGCCATTGTTGCACCATTCTTTGATGGCCAAGCTGCTCTTCCTAAACACATGTTTCCGCCCGTGTTCGTTGACCTAAAAAGCTGGTACACTCAAGAATATGGTGACTATTTGGTTTCTGAGAAACCCCATTTCTTTGTTGGGTTAATTTGGTTGGAGCTTCTCTTTGCATGGCCCCTCTCTGTCATTACTCTTACTGCTATTGCTACTGGAAAATCTTGGGTTAATACTGCCTGCTTGATCTATGGTGTTTCCACTCTCACCGCAATGGTATAATTTTTTTTTTTTTTTGTAAATCTATTGCCTATTTTATTTATTGTTTTTTTTCTAATCTAATTGTCTTTTTTTTACATGTCTCTTTTAATTGAAGATTGTAGATTGTTGTGCTAGCTTCAAATTATCTCTTTTCTCGTGATTGTTGTTTTTTAAATCTGTGGAATTGGATTTGATTAGATGGAATTTAACAATATTATGGGATGAAACAGATCCATTATGGGTGATAATGGGGTTGAAGGGTGCTAAAGGGATTCAATCCGAGCTTGCCGCTCGTCGTGATATGTTGATGACTTGTTAATGAAATATTTTGTACCCTATTGTTNGGGGGGGGGGAGCTTTACCTTTTGTTTTCCTTTACTCTTTTAAAAAAAAAACCGTATAAGACTGGAAAGATCTAAACTTGTGCATTGCCGTTAACCCAAAGCTGTAAAAATTGTAACTTTTGGATCTAAAAATCTCCTTAATTTTTTCTTTGGGTGCGGGGATAGGCAACAAAGTGAAAGGCAATATAATTGACATTGGAAAACTTAAGAGCAAAAGAAGGTAACATTATGAAGATTGGAAAATTCAAGAGTAACAATCACTGATATGATAGTGCAATAGAGAAGAATCCTAGCACAACCACAACTTATTGTGTCGCTTCTGGTTTTTGAGGGATCAGTTGTTCTGTACTTTTGTCTTGCAGAAATCATTCTTCCTCTTAATTATAAGGGTGCCAAAATTCTGTTGCAAATGTTGAATCAGATTAAAAAACTAGCCTTCGTAATTGTGCATCATGTGAAACATTTGGAATATTTATGTTGATTGTTGAAATTGTTTGCAGATCACATTTTCGTTTATGACTCATTATGATATCTAAAGGAGTTCCCAGTAGAACTGTAGAAGGGTTTGACACGCCCTTTTTTGCAATAGTTTTAGTTTCACAAAATCAAATCTTTTGTCTGTTGATTGCTTTCAATTATTATATAAACATTTGATTCTGGATGAGGGTTAAAGGTCATATTAGAGTTGCAGAAGTTCCCAACTTGAGGTAGCAGTGAAGTAGAGTTGCATCTGCTTATGGTTTACTTTTCTAATTAACGGTACAAATTTCAGGTGGCGATACTAAGTGAAATGGTGGGTTCCCAGAGAGCGTCGGACAAGTTGCTGATGTGTTACTATCCATTTCTAGGATTTGCTGTTTTAGCAATTTTACGTGGTCTAATACCTCATTCTGGCAAGACTGTGAGCATTGGAAAAAGATCTGCTACTAGCAGGAAGAAGAGGGCTTAATCTTTCAACTCAGAAGCTATAATCGAAGAGTTTGTATTTCTTCTGGCATTGACACCTAAAAACCATATCAATTTTTGTTCTTGGTTCTTTCTTTGTTTCCCCTGTTGATATTAAGTTCTGATGCTTGGCTATGAGTTTTGACGCAAACAATCCCAAAATGAGTTGTAGTTTCACAATTGCTGGTACCTTGTTAGTTTTAGAAGCTTGATATGATTTTTTTTAATCTCAAATTTGGTTCGTGACAATCTGCCTTTGTATCTTTGAAGAATCATTGATTTAGATGGAATAATAGATAGGAGTTAATTTTTAGTAATCCTCTAGAAAGCCTATCAAAGTACTATGAGGGTGTTTGGGTAAGCTTATAGGCACTTTTTGGCGTGTTATATACCAAAAATAGAGAATCCATTTGAGTTCTCTAGAAGACAATCACAACGTATTGTAGAGCATTTCAATTGGATAAAATTGGTCATTTGCATGTTTTATAGTAGTTGACAGGAAAACAGAAGCTGCAATATTTGACAGCATTACTTAAGGTAAAAATTCTAGCTAATTGACAGTTCAATAGTAACAAATGACTTCTGATCTTTTCACAATATGCTGAGGAGTTTGACTGGAATGTTTAACGTATCAGAGCAATATTCCATCACTCAGAATGGACGAAGGAAATAGCTTTGGACATTCATATATTATGCCTTCTTGCTTCCTTGCATGATTTATGCGTACAGTTTGGTGGGAAGTCTACTTGTATGATTTTCATGTTATGACTGGAAATGTTTGACTTAATTCGAAATAAACCCAGTAGATACTTTTCTTTATTTGGCTTCTTTTGCTGCTTGGATGAAGTGCTTTGAGCTAGAGAACAGCACATGCTTAGCAGCTATAATGACTATAATATAAAGATTTCATGCTATTTCAAATCATTGTGTTTCTTGATCGTAGTTAAGAATAAATGAGATCCATAAATGAGATCCATGGAAGTTTTTTTCTGTGCTTGCTTCTGTGTTGAATCATGTGCCTCTGGAGTTATGCCAACAATACGGTGTGGAACTCCTTAAAATAATCACAGTATCCTCTTTCTGGTCAACTCCACTACTTAATAGCTAGATCATCATGGTCCTTGCTTAATCTATGGCTTCACTCCTGCAACCATATTAGAGTTAACTTTTGGTAGCGCATGAGGCATTGCAGAGACTGTTGCTCATCTGGCTTATGTTGGTCTTTCCCTTTGTGTATTTCTTCCTCAACCGGAGAAAGTTATTGTCATTGACTAAAAGCCCACAAAGGTCCTGTAAAGTTTACCGCTGTGAAACCGTCTACATCTAATTTTGTGTGTGTGCCTTCTTATCTCTGTGCTTGTGCATCTCTATAGTGATGTGTGTACCTCGCTCTATTGGTTAATCTTATGGCTAAATCAGTTATACCATAGCCCCAAACAAGTTTATATATATATTTGTAATGTGCTGAGAGAAATTGATGCTGGAAGTAGTTGGTCTTGCCTGTGCTTGTGGTTTTGTCGTTTCCGAACTTCTGCATCTCCTGTTGTGTTTAAAGCAGGGATGTTAAGGGACCAATATTGGTTGCCTCGTTATATGGTTAGACAATTTTCACCTGTAATGAGCTAGCTTTTGAGGATGAGTTAAGTATAAGGTCCACTATCTTAATTAGGCATTTTTACGCGCTGCACACTTGATCATTTGTCTAAACCAGTTCCTTTTTACCTAAAGTTGTAATTTGGTTTTATACCAGAAAAGGAAGTTATGTAATATACAACGTGCGAAGGAGAAGGAACTCAGAAACAGATGCACTTGAAAGAAGTTGGTGTTGTAGCCTTTCCTTTATTTGTTTCTACCTTCTCAATTCCACTGCCCTTGGTTTTGATTAAGATATTTTTGCGGTTGTTTACGACTGAGAGTTTGCATGGAAATTGTAATCGATCAATATGAACCGTGAATACACCCTTCAACAGTCACATTCTCATCAAAAAATTGAACGTTGAACGGTTGAAGCCACCTCAGAATTTGGAAAGAAACAAAGCGGTCTAATTGGAATTAAATCAACGGATGGTCACATCTCACATGAGCAGTAGGTGACATGGCTCCAATCTTCTAATTCATGTCATTGGTGATCTAGAGCACACTTGGTCATATAGGCAGTGTATCTAACTCTCAATTTTGAACAACAAAATTCAAAGATTATTTGATGCACTATGCTAAAAAATACCCATGTTAAATTGTTATAACTTACAAGTGTATTGGGAAAAATTGAGTTTACGTATTAAAAAGTGTGAAGATGACGTGTCATGACACGTAGGATGGTCAAATAGTCAAAAAGTTACAGTTAGCCAAGAGACACGAGTGGTAATAGATGCGGGCAAAAGCAAAGGAAGAGGCACGGGCAGTTATTTAAAGGATTCAGCGCCCGTACCTATTCAAGAAATTTAAGTTCAATAATCAAGAAGAGTCAAGGGAATGAATCTGACAGCATACGAGGGTCCAAATACAGTATTTGGAAAGCACTAAATACTGAAAACGTTAGAGAATTTGTCTTAAATGTAATGATTATGTAACGTAGTATTCAACATAATAGCCTTATTATGACCAAAGCAAGACACTTACATCCGAAATAGCTATAAAAGGAGAGGACTGAACAGTTGTAAAGAAGAGGATCATCTGAATATACTTTGGTTTACTTGTTTTATTCAATTATATTCTGGCTATTCTAATTACTTTCTTTTATACATTCTTACGATTATCAGTAACCCGTGTTCTTCTAAATTATAGCTTTAGTCAAAATTCCATTTTTTGGTTAAACAAATTGGTTCCGTTACCGGGAATCTGATAATCCATTTTATTTTAGCCTAACTTTCCTTGTAGCATCAACCATGTCGAACAACAATGACAATATTCAAGGAAACCAAGAGAATCAAACAACCCAGCAACTTCAGGGAGATCCACAGAATAATAACGTACTGATTCCTTCTCCACGAGGTTCTCCACGGCGGTCTCGTGAAGGCACTCCTGATGGGTCTCATACAGATGGACAAGCTCAATTCGAAAATGTTGAAGCTATGGATGAGGCTTTGCAAAAACTTATTGCCTCACAAGTCAATAAAGCTCTTCAGGCTTTTGTTAGTCAATTACCTGTTGCAACACCCACACCCACGCCAAATAACAACACTCTAGAGAACCCTCGTTCCGGGCTTGTTAATTCAGGTAGTGGTGGAACCCCCAGCGAATCACAGGAGGGAGAACTAGGTAATTTAGTTAATTCTGATTTACAAATTAGTACTAACATTGCAGAAACAGCTCAAGGAGCAAAGTGACCGCATAGAGCAAATACCTGGGGTGCCACCTGTGATCAAAGGGGTAGATATGGATAAATATTCACAACAACCATGGAAGCCAAGTGCTGCTCCCCTTCCAATCCCAAAGAAATTCAAAATGCCTGATATACCAAAATACGATGGAACAACAGACCCGCGAGACCACGTGACTGCATTCACAACAGGCGTAAAAGGCAATGATTTGACTAAGCAGGAGATTGAATCTGTATTAGTCAAAAAATTTGGTGAAACACTCACTAAGGGTGCACTAACATGGTATTCTCTTTTACCCAAAAATTCTATTAACTCTTTTGCTGAGCTTGCAGATTCTTTCATTAAAGCACACTCGGGAGCTCAAAAAGTCGAAAAAAGAATGGAAGATATTTTCAAGATCAAGCAAGGGGACTCAGAATTGCTTAGGGAATTTGTGGACAGATTCCAACGTGAAAGAATGACATTACCATGTGTACCTGACAATTGGGCAGCTATAGCCTTCACAAGCAATTTGAATGAAAAGAGTTCAGAAACTACGAGGCGACTCAAGGAAAGCCTTCGTGAATTTCCAGCTACAACATGGAATGACGTTTACAACAGATATAGCACAAAGTTGAGGATTGAAGAGGATATTATTTCACGACATCAAAAAAAAGAAAAGGTAAGCTCAAGACGGGTGGAAAACGAAAAAAGGTCCGGTAAAAACAGGTACGAGCCATACATGAGACCTGCAGGAAAAGACTCACGGTCAAAATATGACAATCAGAGGTACGATCACAGATCGAGGAATAGAGAGCCAGGCTCATCATCTAGATTTGGAAATGACCGAAGCATACGTGAGTCACGAGATGATGATAGAGGTCTGAAGGAAAGGTTTGGCGGTTATAACTTCAACGTGAGCACTTCTGAACTCGTGGCTGTTTTAAGAAGCATGGGAGATAAGGTACGATGGCCGAAGGAAATGAGATCAAATCCCAACAGACGAAACCCTGATCATTGATGCGAATTCCATAACGATCATGGGCATAAAACGGCAGATTGCAGGTTTTTGCAGGGTGAAGTTGATCATTTGTTAAAACAGGGGTATCTCACTGAGTTATTCTGTGAGAAAGGTAAACAAGCATACATGAAAAACAGGCAGGAACCTCCAAAACCACCTTCTCCCAAAAGAACTGTCAACGTTATAAGTGGGGTGAAGAGATCAATAGCGTATCATATAAAAAGATTTCCAAAGTAACAATTACCCATGGGAAGCGGCCGCGACATGTCTTGGAAGAAGGAAATATTACGTTCGATGTTGCAGATGCCGAGGGTCTATTAACTCCACATAACGACGCACTGGTAATATCTTTACTTGTACATGACACTAACGTAAAACGAGTTTTAATTGATCTAGGTAGTTCCGTGAACATTATTTTGGTAAGAGTATTACGTGAGATGCAAGCAGAAGATAAAGTGATACCAAAAGCGCATACTCTATCTGGATTTGATAATTCTAGTGTTGTCACAAAAGGAGAGGTAACACTCACCACATTCGCTGAAGGAGTCGTCAAAGATACAAAGTTCCAGGTGGTAGATATGGAGATGGCTTACAACATGATTCTTGGGAGACCATGGATCCATGAAATGGATGTTGTTCCTTCAACCTTGCATCAAGTTATTAAATTTCCAGCGCCATGGGGAATATGTCAAATCAGGGGAGATCAACAAACATCCAGGAGGATCAACTCCGTGGCTGATTCAAGTGTTAAGGGTGAAGAAAAATAGCAATTACAGAATTCAGTTGAGGATAACATAGCCTCAACTTCAACTGAACAAGGGAAAACAGATGTAGATTCAAGGCCCGATTCCATTCAAGAACCAGAAGACAATGAAAACATCAAAACGACGATAGAAGAGCTGGAGGCTGTGGTTTTGTTTATACACTGGCCGGAGAGAAAAGTGTATATAGGGGCCAATCTCAGCCCGGATATGAAACGTAAGTTGATTGAATTTTTAAAAGCTAACGCAGATTGTTTTGCTTGGTCCCATTCTGATATGACAGGTATACCACCGGAGATAATGACTCACAAGTTAAATGAGGACCCATCTCATCCACCTGTCAAACAAAAGAAAAGAAAGCAGGGCACTTTCAAAAATCAGGTGATTCAGGATGGGGTGCAAAAATTGTTAAAGAATGGATCTATTCGCGAGGTAAAGTATCCTGATTGGTTAGCCAACACTGTTGTGGTACCTAAAAAGAACGGTAAATGGCGAGTCTATGTAGACTATACAGATCTTAACAAAGCTTGCCCAAAAGATTCTTTTCCATTACCTCATATAGATCAATTAATTGATGCTACTGCAGGGCATGAATTGTTATGTTTTTTAGATGCATATTGAGGTTGCAATCAAATCAAGATGGATTCAACAGATGAAGAAAAAACTTCATTTATAACAGACAGGGGGACTTACTGCTATAAAGTAATGCCTTTTGGACTCAAAAATGCAGGTGCAACATATCAAAGACTGGTTACTAAAATATTTCAAGAGCATTTGGGAAAAACTATGGAGGTCTATATAGATGATATGATCGTTAAAACTCAGCATTCAGTAGACCATATATCGCATCTGACTGAAACGTTTAAAATTTTGCGGAAATTTAATATGAAGTTAAATCCCGAAAACTGTGCATTTGGTGTTTCATCAGGTAAGTTCTTGGGTTTTTTTGTTTCTAACCGTGGTATTGAGGTGAATCCTGCACAGATTAAGGCCATTGAAGAAATCCCTGATATACTTTCGAGCAAGAAAGAAGTTCAAAGATTAACAGGGAGGATTGCAGCCTTGGGAAGATTCATTTCTAAATCATCAGAGAAGTGCTTTAAATTCTTCTCAGCTCTTAAGAAGCAGGATCATTTTGAATGGAACGAAGAGTGTCAGCAGGCACTCAGGAATTTGAAAGCATACTTATCGAATCCACCTTTGCTAGCAAAACCAAAGGCTGGGGAAAGACTGCTCATTTACCTTGCTGTTTCAGAAGTAGCGGTAAGTGCTGTTTTGGTTCGAGAAGAACAAGGTAAACAATCCCCTATTTATTATGTTAGTAAATCTTTTTTAGATGCGGAAATGCGGTATCCTCAATTAGAAAAGCTTGCACTTGCATTAATCATGGCATCTAGGAAATTATGGCCTTACTTTCAGTGTCATCCTATTGCTGTAGTAACCGCCTATACTTTGCGTAATATATTGCATAAGCATGAATTATCAGGTAGGTTGGCTAAGTGGGCAATAGAGTTAAGTGAATACGAAATCACGTACCAACCTAGAACTGCTATAAAATCACAAGTGTTAGCTGATTTCGTGGCTGATTTTAGCCAGGGGATACAATTAGAAGCAGACAAAGAATTACAGGTATTCAATGGAGCTAACCCAGGAACTTGGATTTTATTTGCTGATGGCTCATCTAATGTAAAGGGTGCAAGTTTAGGGATTGTTTTGGTACCGCCTACGGGTGAAACCATTCGACAAGCTATCAGATGTCACTCTATAACTAACAATGAGGCCGAGTATGAGGCCGTGATTGCAGGTTTAGAATTTGCATGAGAACTTGGCATAAATCAGATTATAATCAAAAGCGATTCACAACTCGTGGTTAATCAAATGCTGGGGACTTATGCAACCAGGAAAACAAGGATGCAACAGTATTTAAAAAAGGTGCGGGAATTGATAAAGCAGTTTCAAACCTGGAAAGTTATGCAAATACCAAGGGATGAAAATCTCGAGGCAGACGCCTTAGCTAATCTCGCATCTGCGACTGATGTGGCAAGTGATGCAAACGACTCCGTTATTCATTTATTTCATTCAGTTCTCGACCCTGACAAGAATGAGGTAAATTTTAATAATTTAACTTGGGATTGGAGGAACGAGATTGTTGCTTTTTTGCAGTATGGAACAGTCCCTGATGACAAGAAAAAAGCTCATGCGCTTCGTAAAAAAGCTGCTCGGTACTGCTTAAACTAGGGCAACCTATATCGTAAAATGTTCGGTGGCCCCTTATCCAGATGCCTCGGACCCTCTCAAACAGAGTACGTAATGAGGGAGATACACGAAGGGCATTGTGGGAGTCATGCCGGAGGAAGATCGCTGGTAAGAACCTTAATTAGGCAGGTTATTACTGGCCTAAAATGGAAGAAGAAGCAGAAAGTTTCGTGGCTAAATGTGATAAATGTCAAAGGTACGGTAACAATATGCATAGACCCGCGGAGTTATTACATCCGGTCATTGCACCCTGGCCATTTATGAAATGGGGAATGGATATCGTGGGTCCATTGCCACAACCGAAAAGACAGGTAAAATTTCTGCTCGTACTCACTGATTATTTTACTAAATGGGTAGAGGCAGGAGCATTCAAACAGGTACGAGAAAAGGAAGTCAGAGATTTTATTTGGCGGAATATCATATGCCGATTCGGTGTACCAAAAGAAATCGTATGTGATAATGGCCCTCAGTTTATTGGAGCTCAAATCACAGAATTTTTTCAAAGCTGGCAGATTAAAAGGATTACATCAACACCTTATCATCCGGTGGGTAATGGAAAAGCAGAGTCAACAAACAAGATTATCATCAACAATTTGAAAAAGCGTTTAGAAGAGTCAAAATGAAATTGGCCAGAAGTGCTACCTGGTGTTTTATGGGCATATCGCACAACAACAAAAATAAGTACGGGAGAAACACCATTTTCGTTGGTTTATGGAGCAGAAGCTTTAATTCCAGTTGAGATAGGAGAGCCAAGTACGAGGTTCACACATGCAACAGAAGAGTCTAATGACGAAGAAATGCGTGTAAGTCTTGATTTACTTGAAGGAAGAAGGGAAGCAACATTAGTAAGAATGGCAGCTCAAAAGCAAGTCATAGAACGATACTACAACAGGAAAGTACGCCTCAGATTCTTCAAAGTTGGGGACTTTTTACTCAAAAAGGTTTTCCAATCCACGAAGACAGTTAATACAGGAAAATTAAGTCCAACATGGGAAGGACCCTATAGAATCTGTGGTATTGCAGGCAAATGAGCATATGAGTTGGAAACAATGGATGGCAAAGTGCTACATTCGCATTGGGACGTTGTTCACTTGAAGAGATACTATTTTTAAGGAATACCCACGGTCAGGTACTCATCTTTTAAAGTTTATTTTTGAATTGTTAAAATTTTACTAATGATTTTAGATGATAGGCAAAAAGCTAACCCGTACTAAATGATGAGTCACGACCTGTAAGGCACACGGAATAAATTAAAATTCCTGGCCTAGGGTTACAATTATTCTGATAGAAATACAACGGGTTAAGCAGTCTTCATCTAAAATCGCACCTCCGAGTCCCGTATGTTTTTCCTTTTCAGGAAAAGGACCAAATGAGAGAAACAATCAAGTGCTCGAGGCTTCATACTTCAACGCTCAAACACTTGGGGGACTACATAATATACACGAGTATGTGTTCAAAGAAGGCAAAGAATATTGAGTAAAAATCTTGAGGAAAAATCAAGCCTGAAAAAGTCAAGTGCAGAGTAAAAGTCACGAAGTCACGAGCCAAGGCTAAAGAAAAACCTTGTGTTTATTGTACTGAAACGGGTTATAAAGAAAAACCTCGTGTTTATTATTCCTTGTGTTTATTGTACTGAAACAGGTTATAAAGATAAACCTCGTGTTTATTATTCCTTGTGTTTATTGTACTGAAACGGGTTATAAAGAAAAATCTCGTGTTTATTATTCTTGTGTTTACTGTACTGAAACACGTTATAAAGAAAAACCTCGTGTTTATTATTTTTTCTTAAAAATCTGTTACAAGAAAAACAGTTACGAGAAAGTTATAGATATAATTCAAATACATGCAAAGCATTATTCAAAACTAGACAAAGTTCAAATAAAAAACTTGTCAATGTTATTTCAAAAGAAACACGTGTGTTCCTATTTCTTTTACCGTATGTTAACACCATTATGAAGTTGAGACGTCTTCTTCATTAAGTGTCGAAATATAAAAGGACCCCCTTTTAAACTCATGTTTACTTTAGTTATTCATGAAGTTAACAAAAGCATTTTCTAAAGAATAAAAATGCAGATTATTCTATAAGTCCTTAGAAATAAAGGCAAGAATAAACTAAATAGAAGTTCAAGATAGTAATGAGAAAACTTCTAAAATATTTTAAAGCATAAGACTAAGTAAGAACTTAGTCGAAAAACTACGAGTTTTTTATACAGATTGCCCCATAGAAAGACTTGGGGACATGCGTTTCCAAAATCAACCCTCAAATAAAGCTAAGGGTTTGATTACAATTTTCCAAAATAAACCCTCAAATGAAACCAAGGGTTTTAAACATAACCTTCCAAAAAGGTACCTGCAAAAAAGAATTCAAAAAGTTCAAATTTATCACTACGAAGATGAGGGAACTGAAGAAGGTGCATCAACGGCAACGGGCTCAACTGGGGCAGGTGCATCAACAGTTGCGGGTTGATCTTGACTCTCGGCAACAGGCTCGACAGGGCTTGGAAGAGTTGCAATACCCGTATCAACATTCACGGAAGCTTCGGCCGCAGGAGAAGGAAAATCTTGAGTTTGTTGAGCCTTCTCAATAACCTTAGCCAGTTCAGACTCTAAGTTGAAATTTTCTTGGCCAGCTTCAATCAGGGTATCACGGCGTGAATTCAGAAATGCCCAACTTGCTTCAATAGCAGATTTCTCTTCAAGGGTCTCATAATCCCTTTCCCAATCAGCAGTCTCATTCTTTAGCTCTTCATTTTTAGCCAGGGCAGAGTTGTAAGAAATTTGAAGAGAGGCATGGGAGCTTTCCAAAGCACGCATCTTATCAGAAGAGACTCGAAGGTCTTCTTGTACTTGAGTTAAGCTTTGCACGAGCTCCCCAGAGTAAGTCTTTTTTTGACTCAAGAGAACCTTCAGCTCTCTGTTCTCTTCACTGGCCTTGGATAGTTGTTCTGAGAAGGAAGACTCGAGATGCTCTTTTTCTTTTTCTGTTTGGCTTAAGGAAGCTTCTGCCACTGCTAATTCCGAGGTTAAAGCTCGCACCTGCTGCTCTAAGGTATTCCTGCTCTCTAGTAAGTCTTCCATGTCAATTTGTGCACTCTCAAATTGTTCCTTCCAATTGATCGCCTCCAACTGAGAATCACGTGCCACCTTCTCCAAGAGGGGGATTCTGTTCATCATTTCTGTGCCGATGAGATTGGCCTAAAAAAAAGGAAGAGGAATAAGAATCCCAAAGATAAAAAATTTTTAAAGTAAAGAAAGGAGAGAAGGAAAATACCTTCAAAGTGGCGTGCACGATATCATTCATTAGGGTCAGGGAACTATGGCTCTCCAGCTTTGCTTTTTCAATTGGGCCAATTAAAGGCTCTAGCCATACATCCGCTTGGCCTGACTTTCTCAAAAGGCTGCTATCAGCAGGAACTTCAATAGTTACCCTCCTCATGGCGGCACTTCTACTTGAAGAGCCCACTTCCGTATGATGAACGATAGGAGGGGGAATTGTCAAAGGAGGAGCGGTAGAAGGAGTAAAAACAGTAGAAGAAGGAACAGAAACAGCTGGGGTTGGTAAGGAAGAAATCATAGGCACAGGAGTTGAAAAAGAGGCTAGGGGAGTTTCGTCTAAAACGGGCCCTAAACTTCCACTACCGAAGCCACTGATGAAAAGTTGTTCAATGGATTCACGAGTATCTAAGGGAGCTACGTCATCATCAGATACGGGAATTACCACCGGGGCTTCAGTAGGCTCGGTGAGAGACACAGATTGGCGGGGGGATGTTTCAGCCTCGTCATCAGAAATGATGCGTCTTCGAGCTCGAGGCCGTCTCACTAAAGAGCCCCCGTCATCCTCCTCTTCTTCGAAATCTTCTTCTTCAATGGCTTTTATCTTCGAAGAACCCAAGACTATTTCTTGAGCCCTTTCCAAAGAGATACGGGTTCCAGAAGAAGCATGAGAAGCCGCAACTGCCTCGGCAGTAACTCCTCGAATAGCAAATCCTGACAAAAAGATGGATTGAAATTAGAGCCATAAAGAGAAGCATATGTATGAAAGATGAAACAAAATAAGAAGCTCTTACCATGAGTCTTTACTTTCCAACCAAAACGGTTAGAAAGAGTCTTCCAAGACCTCCCATCCATGGGTGCGGTCTTCAGTAATCTGTCTACCCAACCACGAAAATTGGGAACATCTCCCACAACTCCCATGGTTGCTAAAAAAAAGAAGAAAGGGAAGCAAAATTAGAAAAGTTGATAAACTTGAAGGAAAAAGTCACGAACAGGATAAAAGACTTACGTGCAAAGTTCCACTTCTCAGGGAAGGGAACGTTATCTTCACCCACTAAACCAGCAGTGGGTTCAGCAACAAACCGGGCATACCTGCCATATTCCTTGTCATCCTCAGGGCTCACCAAAACCCTCTTACTCATGGCTACTAGTGTGAAAACACCATTGCGAAAAAGCCTGGGGGAGTAAAGATGAATTAAGTGAGGGGAAGTGAAGGGAACACCAGCAGAATTGGTTAAATGCCTTAAACAGGCAACAACCCTCCATATGATTGGGCCAATTTGACCCAAACAAACGTCGAAGAAACGACAAAAATTAAGAATGACTGGGTCAATAGCTGGTTTGAACCCTAAGGTGAAAGGGTATGTATAAACAAAAGAAAACCCCATCAAGTAAGAAGTGATTCTCTGATTTGGGTTAGGAATAATGATAGGAAAGTCATCACTCCAATGGAAATCTTTGCGAAGTACAGGAGCCAAAATTTCTGTAATCTGAGTGGGAAAAGCATCAGCACGATCAAAAGTAGAAACCTGATTCCTAAGAGATTCCCTGTCATGATAAAAAGACAATTCCGTAGGGACTATCTCTTCTACTAAAGGTTCACGTAATGGTTCAGAAGGTTCTGTACCCCTAGAGGAAGATTTTTGAGAAAGGGAACCTCTGGTTCTGGAAAAAGGGCCAGAACCAGGAGATAAAACAGAAGGGCCTCGTGCAGATCCCGAACTGCGGTGCCTACCTCCCCTTCTGCCCCTGCTAAGAGCACTAGGGAGGGTACCAACAATGGAAGTCCTTCTAAGGTTAGGGTTCGACGAAGACATAATGAAAAAATATGATACGAGGAGGAAACAAACAAAGATTTGAAAAATAAAGTGTTCAGTAAACTTTATGAGACAAAGACAAAGAAAGAAGTTATATTTATATTGTTGATCAACCGTCAAAGGAAAAAGTGCAATGATGAAGGGCCATAATAATGATAACTGACACTTTGTGAACAAGGAAGCCGAAAAGAAAGCCTAGAAAAGTGCTGCAAAATTGCAGAACCAATAGAAAGGTGACACATGTGAAACGCATTAAATGAAAGTGACAATTGAAGTGTCAGTTCTGTCACAGCATTAATGGTGACAAAAATTTCCGTTTTAATGAAATCCACTTCCCATATATTCAATTGATGAATAAATGGCAAGTGGGGGGACTATCTGTATTTGGAAAAATTGAGTTTACATATTAAAAAGTGTGAAGATGACGTGTCATGACACGTAGGATGGTCAAATAGTCAAAGAGTTACCAAGAGGCACGAGTGGTAATAGATGCGAGCAAAAGCAAAGGAAGAGGCACAGGTGGTTATTTAAAGGATTCAGCGCCCGTACCTATTCAAGAAATTTAAGTTCAATAATCAAGAAGAGTCAAGGGAATGAATCTGACAGCATACGAGGGTCCAAATACAGTATTTGGAAAGCATTAAATGCTGAAAACGTTAGAGAATCTGTCTTAAATGTAATGATTATGTAACGTAGTATTCAATGTCATTTATTGCCCATAATAGCCTTATTATGACCAAAGCAAGACACTTACATCCGAAATAGCTATAAAAGGAGAGGACTGAACAGTTGTAAAGAAGAGGATCATCTGAATATACTTTGGTTTACTTGTTTTATTCAATTATATTCTGGCTATTCTAATTACTTTCTTTTATACATTCTTACGATTATCAGTAACCCGTGTTCTTCTAAATTATAGTTTTAGTCAAAATTCTATTTTTTGGTTAAACAATAAGTAACTCGTATATTGTTTGTGAAAATGACTCAGATGAAGCTGTTATTATCTTGCCTAGTACTTAAACAGTTTTGTTTGTCCGACACAAGACTCAAAAGTAGCCTATTTTGATGCATGTAATTACGTTACTCTGATTAAAAATATGCAATAACCACATATTCAGCTAGCATGTAAATTAAATTAATTGTTCCTCTGATATTGAGATATTTTAAAGAATGGCACTTAATTAAAAGTATTCACATAGTCCTTGTGAAGTGTAGAAGAGCAGGTCCATTGTCCAATAAGGTGAGACATGATGCGAACTTCATGAAAAGTAATTACAAATTATAGGTCAACATAGGAAACCACGATGTAATTATTGATAAATAGTCTGATTAGGAGAAGGAAAAAATATAGTTGTAATTGTGTAACAACTAACAAGTTTGTTCTTAAGGACGCGGTGCAAATGGACATATGTATCACACCAAACTTGAGGAAATCAAAGGAATTGAAAATGACAGGAAAGAGAGCTTCCAATGGGTTGAGTACAATTATTTAGGTTATGATGTTGATTGCAACGATGGGTATGCATTTAACTTAGCTGTATACTTCCTAGATATTTGCAGTCATTATTGATTTCTTTCTTTAATATGACCAGGGACGGAGGCACAAGCCAAAATATGGGTTCAGCCAAATTTAGTAAATTTTGCTCAAATAGTGTAGTTGGTGTGTAAAAATTATTAAATATGTACAAATATTAAGTTTAGAACTCACTCACTAACACTTAGAATCGTCGTTCTAAAATCCAGAACCCATAAGATTGAAACCCTGGCTCCGCCTCTGAATATGACCCGCATTTTGTGACATATATGCTGTAGTGATATGCTAAAATGTTTTGTCACCCTTCGGAAAGATTTCTGTGCAAGGAAACTTGACTTGAATATTCAATAATGAGAGTTCATTATTTCCAAACCCTACCCCACCCATCATGTGATTCTCCTTAAAAACTTGAGTCTAAATGTGTGAGTTGTTTGCATTTAAGCACAATCCTATTTAATCTCAGTTTACCTTCATTCTTCTTATGGGGGGCAAAATATAAAATATATTGTCCCCAGAAAGATCAGATTAGTTAGAGCTGTAATTGTGATAAAGAACTCAAACGTGACAATTGGATGATAACAATATAATGACAATGCTGATATATTCAATGTTAGTTTTACTTATTTTAAAGTCTTCACGCTGTGGAATTAATGCTTCTCCCTAAATCTAGTTCTTTTATCGACTCCATTGCTAATTTTTATCATTTTACAAAATAAAATTCGCAAATAGCATGCCTCATAAAATTTTATTTTGCATACTATTGATGTGCTCGTCAATATCTAAGGTAACTAGTACGGGTAAAAAGAAGATCCATATGTAATCCTACGTAAGTCGAAAGTGGTATAAGTTATTTGGACTGATGACTATTAAGCTAGCCATTTTAACAGGTAATTAAGAATGACCTTGGAAGTAGATGATATTGATTTGTTGGCATCGCTTGTCCCATAGGCAGAACTTTATTTTAACGAGTGATGTTCCTTGCTTGTCCCATAGGTAACACTTTTAACGTTTGCCCATAAGACAAACATGGATAAAAAAATCAAGAAGAATTAACCCGAATAGTCACTCACCCAATTTAAATTAATTTCCTGCACTTTAACGGCTAAGAGTAACGGACAAGAAGACGTGGGTCCAGTATCATATCAGTTTAGGTCTTGGCCCATCTCTCCGATCATTGGGATGTTGGGCCCATTTAATATAGCACCCGTGTATGTCACACACAAAAGGGAGAAATTCAAAAATAGCCAGATTTACAAGTGATCGTTCAAAAATAGCTCAGTTTCAAAAGTAATCGAAATTTAGCCACTTTTCATGTAAAGATAAATCTGAGTGAAAACACTGTTCAAACCTTGAAAAATTATGCTGGATCCAGCATAAGTATACTTGAACTCCAGCATATTATACTGGAGTTCTAGGATAAGTATGCTGGAACTCCAACATAATATGATGGAGTTCCAGCATAAGTACACTAGAACTCCAGCATAATATACTGGAGTTCCAGCAAAGTGTACCAGTCCAGTATAATATACTGGAAGTTCATACACAAGTGCTCGAATCTCCAGTATATTATGCTGGAACTTTTCGTGTGCTGGAGTTCCAGCATAATATGTTGGAAGTTCATACACAGGTGCACCGAACTCCAGTATATTATGCTGGACCGATCTCTCTTGCAGCAAAATAGTGGCTATTTTTCATTGACTTGGTAAATGCTGGCTATTTTTGAATGACCAGTCCGAAAACTGGCTAGACCGTGCTATTTTTACCACACAAAACCATGAACATTAATTTCATATTTTAATGATTCATAAAAAGATTGTTCCCAAGTGGATTGTGAGAGTCAAATATCTGATACCCCATTTGCTTATAATAGATCATAGGGTGATGGAGAAGATGGCCCTAATCACCAAAGTTTTGATGTACTCAATCTCAGTCTAGCAAAAGAAAAATTGAAAATTTCTTTACTTTTGTTTACCTCAAAAATAAGAGTAACAATTAAATTTGATTTGTGGTTTTAAAGATACGTGATTTAGTTCAATATGAATTAATAATCAAGAAGTATGAAGCAGAAATGAAAGATAAAAGTGAATCAAACCAATGTTACTCAGCAACAGTGACCTCGAGCTCAGGGACCTCGAGGTAAGCGTGATATAATAAGAAAAATAATAAAGCAAAGTAAGAACAATAAAGCTAAAGGACAATGCTGAGGAAAAGCATGCGAAAAAGGTAGAGTATATTCTTTTCTCCGTGATCAGATGATCTTACAAATGATTGGGATCCCCTTTTTATAGTAGGAGAACCCTAAATAAGGAATATTTCTATTTACAGTAGGGAATATTCTTGTTACAGCTGTCTAACTGCCTAGTACAGAATCGTACAACCTTATTCCGAGATTTGCGCCATGATCTTGGGGACGTGGCTGGAATCTAGCTCATTCTGTTACAAACACATAACGGTACTATTTCGGGGTCGGGCACACTTGGCCTTGGTATTCTTCGAACTCCTGTCTCCGGGCATCGCACTATGTCTTCAAGCTCGAGTTTGGTCCACCGGTTTCGAACTTGACCTCGCCTGGACTCGGGCCTAGGACGGAACCTCGAGCCTATACATTGGGGGCATATGATTTTGACCGTACACTAATAGTCCCCGCGTTTCTTAGAATAAGATGATAAGAAACTATTTGCACCTCGATTTTCCTGAGCTTCTCATGATGATGTCATGCCTGTGATGTATGTGCTTGAAGTGACCAGAAACGTCACGTCGGCGCTCTTACCCAAAATATCAAATGCGTGCCAGTGTTGGTCGGCCATTAGCGTCGTCGAACTGCCGTTGCCTTTCTATTAATATGAGGCTACTCTGTTGAACAAAGAACTGTATACATTTCATCTTTATTCACTCTGATTCTTTCTTGTTGGCCCAAGTTCGGATGAAGTTTTGATGATTGACAAAATGAACTCAGTCATGAACCAGGTCCATCATGTGAGACAGACACAGTGTTGATATACTTATACATGTGACATACGTGTGAAGATAAGTCTCAAGGGTCAGCAACAATATCTTCTGAGTTGATCGAAAAGGTTGCATAGGATAAGGAGTTGAAGTCTCCTTATGTGAAGAGAACTACATCCGTATCAAGAATAAGGTTTGGAGTTTGAATTGTTCTAGGACTCGAATTTGATAAAGGATCAGCAAAACGAGTTTTAATCAAACTCTGATTACTAACTCTATAAATAATAATGATTATTCTCTTTTACAGGCATTGCACAAACGCAGAAGTGAAACTAAATTGAAGAGCAAAATAGCAAGGCTTTTTGCAAGCAATTTACGTGTGATTCAAGTGTGCAAACCTGAAGCTACATGAACCAGATTGAAGAACCAGCTCCATAAAGAGTTTTATGTATCTTTCTTTATTTCTAGTTCAATTGTAGTAGGTGTTTCATATTGTACCTTTCAGCTTTATCTAGAAGCAATTGTAATAGGTATTTTGAGTATTCAAGTTAGAGTTAACTTGAAGTTGTCGCAGCAGTTAGAGGCTGGTTGCCACAACGGGATTAGAGTTAATCCTTAGGTTTACAAGGAGTTTTTGTAAATGCTGTTTGTCTCAGTTATTTTAGTGGAAGTTTGGGAAAATCCTACTGAGTAGTAGGTCGTGGTTTTTTCACCTTTTGAGCCAGGTGTTTTCCACATAAAAATCTCTATGTTCTTTATTTTTTGTATTTATTATTCCGCAAAAAGCAGTAGTTAGTATACCTAGAAGAACCAGGTTCTTCTAGAGCAAAAATTGGGTACCACACAAATCACCCCCCCTCTTGTGTGGTATTGACGTTAAGGACATCAATTGGTATCAGAGCAGGTTATCCTTGAAGAGGCTAACACCTTAGGAACAGATCAAGATGAGTGCACCACCTGGAAACTGGGAAGGGCAATCCACTGATAGGCCTCCACTCTTTAATGGCCAGTACTACTCTTGGTGGAAAAACAGGATGAGAGATCACATCATTGGAGAAGACTATCAGCTATGGGACATTGTCACTGATGGTCCCCTTGCTACCATGAAGAAGAATGCTGAAGGAGTAGATATGCCAAAAACAAGAGCTGACTGCAATGCTGAGGACTTGAGGAAGTGGGAAAAGAATGCAAAGGCCAAGAAATGGCTTGTGTGTGGACTTGGTCCAGACGAGTACAGTAGAATTCAAAGCTATACCACTGCTAAGGAAATCTGGGACACTTTGCAAGTGGCTCATGAAGGAACACCTCAAGTGAAGAGGTCCAGAGGAACACTGCTGTATTCTCAATATGAGAATTTCACCATGAAGGAAGGGGAAACCATCCAAGAGATGTATACAAGGTTCACCACACTGACAAATGAACTTAAGTCTCTTGGAAGGGTTATTCTTGAAGAAGACAAAGTTGAGAAGATTTTGACAAGGGTACTGCCAATCTCTTGGGAAAGCAAAATCACAGCTATTCAGGAATCAAAGAACATTGCCACTCTTAAGTTGGATGAGCTAATTGGAAATCTCACTGCCTATGAACTCAGAAGGCAAACCATGAAGATGGATGCACCCAAGAAGGAAAGGAGCATGGCATTCAGAATCACTGAAGGTGCTGATCTAGAGGAGGATGAAATGACCATGATCACAAAGGATTTCAAGAAGTACCTAATGAGAGGAAATGGTCCTTCAAGAAGTGGGAGCTACTACAAACCAAGGGTTCCTGAAAAACAAACCAATGAGGGGTGTTACAAGTGTGGGAAGACTGATCACCACATCAAAAATTGCCCTCAATGGGAAATTGAATGGAAGAAGGAAAGAGCTGAACGAAGGAACAGGAAGAAGGAACAGGTTCAACCCAAGAAGAACAAAGGATCAACAAAGGCTATGGTTGCTGCTTGGGGTGAAAGCTCAGATGATGACTCAGAAGATGAAGATGGAGATGAACAAGCACTTATGGCAATTGGAGAATCCGATGAGGAATCTGAGGTAAGTATAATTCATCTCAAAGACAAGAATAACTTTTTGTCTAAAGAAAGACTATCTGAATTACTTCTAGATTTCATTGATGAATTTGAGGTTATAAACAATGAAAAGGAACAGCTGTCTAAGGAATGTGTGATTCTGAAAGCTAAGTGCAAAAACCTGGAACTTAGGGCTAGTGAAAGTGATAGTAAAAATGCTGAGTTGAAGAACCAGGTTCATGAACTTCACACCACAGTCCTAGAGCTTAAATCTGAAAATCTAAAATTGAAATTAGGAACTGGTAAAAAGAAATCTGATCACACACAACTCACTTTAGAAGAAAATATAGGAAAAATGAAAGATGAGTTGTACAAAAGAGATGAGCAGATAAGAGTCCTTAAGGAGGATCTAAACAAGGTTAAGCACGAGCTAGATAGAACCTGTAAATGGAATAGGTCCTCCGATGCACTTTTATGGCTACATGAACACCATAGTAGCAATAAGAGAGGACTTGACTACGGGACCCTGCACCTAAGTGGGATCCCAAAAGCAAGTACCTCACTCTTCTTGAGAACAAAAT
>NW_017670363.1:298330-302268 GCF_001879085.1 Nicotiana attenuata | reverse complement strand
AGATCATTGGTGTTGGAAGGTAGGAAGACAGACTCTCATTCCATTGAGAATGTCTATTTGATAGATGGCTTAAAATATAGCCTGATAAGTGTGTCACAACTATGTGATAGAGGTAACCTTGTGGCTTTCACTTCCACAAAATGTTTTGTGATTAGCCTTATTACTGACAAGATTGTTTTGCAGGGAAGGAGAGTTAACAATATTTACATTATAGATCTGTCAACTCTCTCTGAAAATGAACTAACTTGCTTGAGTGTGTTAATTAATGATCCCTTCCTTTGGCACAAAAGACTTGGCCATTCCAGTCTAAATCAATTGAACAAATTAGTCTCCAAGGACTTGGTGATAGGGTTACCTAATATCAAGTTCAAGGAAGACAAAGTTTGTGAGGCATTTGCAAGGGAGAAGCAGGTAAGGTCATCCTTCAAACCTAAGAAAATGGTGAGTACGTCCAAGATATTGGAACTGGTTCATATAGATCTTTGTGGTCCAATGAGAACCATGAGCAGAGGTGGTAAAAGATATGTAATGGTGCTTGTTGATGATTATTCTAGATTTACCTGGGTATTGTTTCTAACTTCTAAAGATGAAGCATTTGAAATGTTCACTGCTTTTATTAGAAAAACCCTGAAACAATTAGGAAATCAACTTGCATCCATTAGGTCTGATCATGGAACTGAATTTGAAAATGCACAGTTTGCTAGATTTTGTGATGAAAATGGAATAGATCATAATTTTTCTGCCCCTAGGACTCCTCAGCAAAATGGGGTAGTTGAAAGGAAGAACAGGACCCTTGAGGATATGGCAAGGACCATGCTACTTTCCAGTAAACTACCTCATAGCTTCTGGGCAGAGGCTATAAACACTGCTTGTTATATAATAAATAGATGCATGACTAGACCTCATGTAGAGAAAACTCCCTATGAGTTACTTAAAGGGAGAAAACCAAACATATCCCATCTTAGGGCTTTTGGTTGTAAGTGCTATATGCACAATAATGGCAAAGACTCCCTAGGTAAGTTTGATCCCAGAAGTGATGAGGAAGTATTCTTGGGATATTCTTCACATAGCAAAGCATACAAAGTGTTTAATAAAAGAACTCTATGTGTTGAAGAGAGTGTACATGTTGTGTTTGATGAATCTAACACTCTTTCTGAGAGACAGGAACATGAAGATGAAGCCATTGGACTGGTGAGACAATTCACTGAAGCCACAGCACAAGTAAAAGTGGCATCAAAGGAAGGAGCGGGTGATGGAACAGGTCCTCTCACCCAGGGCAACCTGACAGGGGAACCAATCTGAAGGAACCTGTACCTGAACCTGTTCCTCAGCAGCATAACTATGAAGGAGAATCTAGCAGGAACCAGATGGTGGGGAAATCTTACAAGTACCTGAATTCTCACGCCATTGAGAACATCATAAATGATCCAACATCTGGGGTCAAGACAAGATCACAACTGAAGAACCTGTGTGCATTTGATGCTTTTCTATCCCTCATTGAACCTAAAAATGTGAGTGAAGCTCTACAAGATGTAGATTGGGTCAATGCTATGTAAGATGAGCTCAATCAGTTTGAAAGAAGCCAAGTTTGGCACTTGGTTCCAAAACCAAAAGACAGGTCAGTCATTGGGACAAAATGGGTCTTCAGGAACAAACTAGATGAAGATGGAACAGTTACAAGAAATAAGGCAAGGTTGGTGGTTCAAGGCTATAGTCAAGAGGAAGGCATTGATTATGATGAGACTTTTGCTCCAGTGGCTAGACTTGAAGCAATTAGACTCCTCATAGCCTTTGCAGCACATATGGAATTCACTCTTCATCAAATGGATGTCAAAAGTGCCTTCCTAAATGCCTATCTCAAAGAAGAAGTGTTTGTGAGACAACCTCCAGGATTCGAAAGTAAAGAATGTCCTGATCATGTATACAAGCTAGATAAAGCTCTCTATGGTCTCAAGCAGGCCCAAGAGCTTGGTATGAAAGATTGTCAAAATTCCTTCTGGAGCATGGGTACAAAAGAGGTAAAATTGACAGCACTTTGTTCCTAAGGGAAAAAGGTAAAGATCTTCTTGTTGTACAAATATATGTTGATGATATAATATTTGGGGCCACTACAGATAGGTTGAGTAAGGACTTTGCAAAATTAATGGGAAGCGAGTTTGAAATGAGTATGATGGGCGAACCAAATTTCTTCCTAGGCTTGCAGATCAAACAATGTCCAAATGGAACCATGATTCATCAGCAAAAATATACAAAGGAACTAATCAAGAAGTTTACAATGGAGGACTCTAAAGAAATAGATACACCTATTGCAACTGCCACTAAATTAGATGCTGATGAACCTGGTTCATCAGTTGATCAAAAGTTGTATAGGGGTATGATTGGTTCACTCTTGTATCTTACTGCCAGCAAACCTGATATTGTTTTCAGTGTAGGACTTTGTGCTCGTTTTCAAGCTGATCCTAAAGAGTCTCACTTGACTGCTGTCAAGAGGATACTGAGATATCTCAAGGGGACTACTGAATTGTGCCTATGGTACCCTAAAGGTAGTAATTTCGATCTAGTAGGTTATGTTGATGCTGACTATGCAGGTTTCCTAGTGGATAGAAAAAGCACCTCAGGTATGGCTCACTTTCTTGGTTCATGTCTTATATCATGGGCTACCAAGAAACAAAATTCAGTAGCCCTACTGCTGAAGCTGAGTATGTGGCTGCAGCTTCTTGTTGTGCTCAACTACTATAGATCAAACAACAATTAGTAGACTTTGGTATAAAAGTGGGATGCATACCAATATTCTGTGATAACACTAGTGCTATAAGTATGACAAAGAACCCTGTTCATCATAAAAGGACCAAGCACATAAATGTTAGACACCACTTCTTGAGAGATAATTATGAGAAAGGATTAATCTCAATAAAATTCTGTGCTACTGATAAACAAATAGCTGACATCTTCACCAAAGCACTGAATAGGGAAAACTTTGAAAGGAACATGTTGGAATTAGGGATGATTAAGATCACCTAAAAGGAACCAGTTTAGAATGCAATAAAAAAAATGAAAAAAAAACTTTTTTGGTTAGAAGTTCTGATTTTATGTAAATATCTAGACTAATTCTTACTCAGTCTCATACTCTAATTAGTATACTCCTGTGACGTGTGTTTATATTAATTCATTGATCTCTTACAAAGTTTTTTTCTATTCTGATATATGAGGCATAATCAAGAGGAGTTCTACTTGAAGAACCTGGTTCATCAGTATATGCTCATGAGAAAAGGTCAGGTATGTTTCTATACTTTGCACAATTAGAAAAATAAATATTCCAATTATGAGCAGAAGTCCTATCCTAACCAAAATCCTAAATCTAACCGTTGTGCATTGAACCAGTTTCATTCTCTTCAAATTCTAACTAAAACGGGATTTTTTTCTTAAAAACTAGCGTCACTCATTTATCTCTAAAGAGACCAGAACTCTAATTTGATTAGACTTCTTTTTGACCTCTGAAAAGGCTGCCGTTATAGGCTTAATCATGATCCCTCTTTAAATATACTCCAAACCCTCTCTCATCACTCATAACCATCATTAAGTGTCAAACCCCTGATCATCCTCCATCTCTCCAAAATTCTTCAAAATTCCCAAAAATCCTCCAGAAATTCTCCGCCATGACTAACTCTCAAGAAAATCCTTTAACTCCCCCACCAGTATCTCCTAATACATCTTCATCAGTACCTCCTAGCGACAACCCTAAACCAAGATTCTGCAGGCAGAAAATATTGGCTAGAAAGACTGTTGCTACTGGTGCTTTGAGAACAGCTCTCAACGAAAAATTGAAAGCAAGTCAAAGAAGAGAAAGCTCTGAAAAAGAATCATCTGACTCAAGTTCTGAGTCTGAAGCTTTTGTCTCTACAAGCGATGGAGAAGAACGTGGGTCTTCTGAATCAGAC